>NC_057802.1:69991455-70057186 GCF_018294505.1 Triticum aestivum
CGGGAGGGGTGTGGCGTACCGCAAAACGGGACTCCACGGGATACTGTTCATCTCCACCGTCGACCTCCTCCAGCCTCCACGGGCTACCGTCGACCTCCTCCAGCCTCCACGGGCTCCTGTTCATCCAGCCTCCACCGCGCGCTACTCCACCGGCTACTTTTCAACCATCCCTCCACGGGCACCCCTCCACCGTCTACTGTTCATCCAGCCCTCCACACCACGGGGTCCTGTTCAACCACCCCTCCACGGGCACCCCTCCACCGTCTACTGTTCATCCAGCCCTCCACACCACGGGGTCCTGTTCATACAGAGGCAACGCCACCGCTCACTGTTCATCCAATCGATCGGCTTCAGTTAGCAGCAGTAGCGAAGGAATCGCTCGATCGGGTTCAGTTAACAGCCATCGATCGATCGCTCGGGTTCAGTAACGCGTAGTCTGCAGTGCAATCGCTCGGGTTCAGTTAGAGCCCAACGCCTCGCTCGGGTTCAGTTAGAGCCAACGCCTCGCACACACGCGCGTATGTGTACGAGAGAAACGTGCATCGCTCGGCCCCCGACCTCCCACCGTAACTGGGAACTCCCCGAAATTTTCCTCCCCCTCGCTTCTACCACGGTTTTTTCCGTCATGGACGGCCCAAAGAATGTCATGCAGCTGCGTCTCCGGCCCGCCCAGGACGAAAAGCCCATTTTCTGTCATGATTTTTTGTCATAGAAGTAGGAGCCCACCACATCTATGATGATACCGGGTTTTGTCACAATTATCGTCATAGAAGTGTCATATGTATGACAGAAAAAAATTTCGTTCGGCCCAAAATGTCACGGATGTGTCTTTTTTTAGTGTGATCGCTCTCTAACAGGGCGACGAGGAGGGGATCGCCGGGTAGGTTGATGCTATACGATGCTACTTGGTGAACTTACCATCTACTCTCTCCTACATGCTGCAAGATGGAGGTGGCCAGAAGCGTAGTCTTCGACAGGATTAGCTATCCCTCTTATTCTGGCATTCTGCAGTTCAGTCCACCGATATGGCCCTTTACACATATACCCATGCATATGTAGTGTAGCTCTTTGCTTGCGAGTACTTTGGATGAGTACTCACGGGCCTTTCTCCCTCTTTTCCCCCTTTCCCTTCTACCTGGTTGTCGCAACCAGATGCCGGAGCCCAGGAGCCAGACGCCACCGTCGATGATGACTCCTACTACACCGGAGGTGCCTACTACTACGTGCAGCTCGCTGATGACGACCAGGAGTAGTTAGGAGGATCCCAGGCAGGAGGCTTGCGCCTCTTTCGATCTGTATCCCAGTTTGTGCTAGCCATCTTATGGCAACTTGTTTAACTTATGTCTGTACTCAGATATTGTTGCTTCCGCTGACTCGTCTTGATCGAGCACTTGTATTCGAGCCCCCCGAGGCCCCTGGCTTGTATTATGATGCTTGTATGACTTATTTTATTTTTAGAGTTGTGTTGTGATATCTTTCCGTGAGTCCCTGATCTTGATCGTACACGTTTGTGTGTATGATTAGTGTACGATTGAATCCGGGGCGTAACACCAATGCTCTTTTCCAGGATTAACCATGTATCTGCTGACAACACTCAATGCATAAGATAAATCCGGACGAGAACAAACCATGGCATACATAAGTGAGAGTCACGGCCGTGCCTCTCGGAAACGGAAAAAAGAAACGCGTTTTTTGTTTTTTTTTTCTTTCACGAGAGTCACGGTTTTGCTTTTGTGAGAGGCACGTGTGTGCTTTCGCGTGAGTCACGGCCGTGCCTCCTCGGAAACGAAAAAAATGTGTTTTCTCTTTTTTTCCTTCCGCGAGAGTCACGATTTTGATTCCGCGGGAGGCACGGTTGTGATTTCGTGAGAGGCACGGGCGTGCCTTTTTCGGAAAGGGAAAAAACCTGTGCTCCCGGTTTGGTTTTTTCGTGAAAAAAAGTTCGTCAAAACCTATCAACATGAGATCTAGTTTTGAAGATCTCGACGCGAGGAATCCAACGGTGAAAGTGGTTTGAGATTTAGACGCACGGCTTTAGAGATAAAACGTTTGAATAAATGGATCTAGAAAAAAGGGAAAACTTTCAGGTTGCGACAAGTGGCGCGCTACATGTGCGCCACTTGTCGTAACTTGGGAAGTTGGAGTGATCTTTGCAACGAGTACTTCTCAACTAGTTTGTTTTAGACAAATACTTCTTAATTAGTAATTTCGGGTAAACGTGATGCTAATGCTAATGCTAAGGCCCATTACTCTCGTTATGTTGGGTAAGGCTGCCCACCTGCACGGCTGGGGAAGCCCATGGCTCGTCGATTCGTGTTATTGAGCCATAGATTTTTCTCCTTGTTTAGTCCTGTATCTCCGAACAATGAAAAAAAGTACTCCCTCCGTTTCAAAATTATTGTCTTAGATTTGTCTAAATACGGATGTATCAAGACACATTTTACTATTAGGTATATCCATATCTAGACAAATCTAAGACAAGAATTTTAAGACAGAGGGAGTATTAGTTTATAAACTCGTTGCTGCAGCTATAGCTGTCCCTTCGAGGTCATTCGATAAAATTAGAATGATACAGAGAAAATTAGCATGGCCTCTGCGCAAGGACGACACGCACAAATCAAAAAATGCTCCAATTTTTTTAGGTTTCACGCGCGTATTCATCTTTTTAGTCCCTCGTGTACTACACTTTTCACACAAAGATCTCTTTATTGTTCGAGGATTCACACACCGGTCCCTGTAGCCTTCTTTGCAGGTTGCAGCCCTCGCGTGCACTGCATTTTGGCATAAAGGTCCTTGTTTGCTTTATTTCCAGTCAAAAAGTTCTTACAGCTGCAGATATCACGTCCATGATTAACCTTCTGGAACCTGTTTTCTCTTTGATTTATTATACGATAGTGTTCTTTGTCAGCAGGAAACCGTAGAAAATGGTGGTTGGTGCCTTGTCCCGCTCGACTTATCGTGTCTTGGCCCCTAAACTAGGTTTACCGCGACGTTGAGTCAGTGACTAACATCGATCGGTCGGCGCTACGCTACGCTACGTGTCTGTGTTGGATGTTTAGACTGAGCTGATGAGAGCGCGTGCGGCGCTCAACTGTCGCATGTCTTCATGCAATGCTGGCAAAATATACAGATAAGGCGGGCGGTTGTGCACCAGGCTAGCTTTCGGTTGCATGCATTCATATCCCAGTTGATCAATCTGTGCACCAGATCAGACTACATGCTGGATCATTATTCCACGTACGCCATTCTGTTCCAACCATTTCCTTTACTTCTTTTCCCCTTCTTATTATTATTTGCATATATTCCTTTGTATACACATTTGTTTATTTGTTCCTTTGTATACACATTACTCCTTTGTATACACATTTATACAAACAATGACCTCACACACTTACACACCATAATATCTCCGTCCCACAATATAAGACGTTTTTACAAGCTAAAATGGCTTGCAAAAACATTTTACATTGTGTGGGATTACATGTAGTATATGGTTTGCCATTCAATGCATATGCACATAGGACTTGCGAGACGAGCAATCGGCGTAAGTACGTACCGCGTAGCCCTAGCGAGCATCGCCGTCTTGCCTCTTGTATACCCTCACCTTGAGCCCGTCCTTCATGTGGAGTATGATGGACAGCTTGGGCTTCACCACGGCACCGGGGGCGACCTCCACCCTGAACCGCGGCAGGACGGCGGCGACCACGGCCTTCATCTGCGTGAACGCCAGGTCCTTGCCCAGGCACGTCCGGGGCCCCACGTTGAACGCCACGAACTTGTACGAAGGCTCGTGCCGCAGCCGCCCCGCCGCCGTCAGCCACCGCTCCGGCCGGAACTCCAGGCAGTCCTCGCCCCACACCGACTCCATGCGTCCCATCGAGTAGAACGACACGATCACCCTCCTCGACGGCCGCACGGCCGGCCCGCTCGGCAGCGTGTCCGCCCGCGCTCCCGCCTTGTGCTCGAACGGCACCGGCGGGTACAGCCGGAGCGACTCCGAGAGGGCCGCGTGCAGGTACACCAACCGCTTCAGATCGGCCGCGCTGGGGTGGCCGCCGCAAGACGGCAGGGTCTCACGGAGCTCCGTGAGGATCTTGGCCTCCACGTCAGGGTGGTTGGTGAGCAGCCAGAAGAACCATGTCAGGGCGGAGCTCGTCGTGTCGCGGCCGGCGATCATGAGGTTCAGCGTCGTGTCGCGCAAGAACCGGTCGAACTCGTCTCCGTCCTTGCCTACCTCGTCTTGGCATGCCATGTACAACGTGAGAAGATCAGCCTCGGCGGCGTCGGCTCCGTCGGCGTTGCTGTCGGCACTGCTGGCCGCGCGCTCTCGCCGTAGCGAGACGAACTCGGCGATGGACGCGTCCAGGACTTGCTGAGCCTTGGTCATCTTCTTGTGATGCCCGATGTTTAGGTAGGTCTGGAGCCTCAGCCAGGCAATGGGCGTCACGTGCCTGTAGAACAGCACCGCCTCGGCCTCGTCCATGGCCGCGGCGAATGGCACTACCGGGAAGTCGGCGGCAAGGCAGCCGGGATCCGTGCCGAATATGAACATCGCCGTGAGGTCGAACGTCAGGCGCATGAACACGTCCTGCAGGTCCACCACCGCGCCGCCGGCAGCGACGCCGTCGAGGAGCGGCACGAGCCCCTCGTCGAGCTTGCGCGCGGTGCTGGCGGCGACGGCGGCGCGGAACCTCGCGTCCGAGAGCAGCGCGTGCGCCTTGCGCCGCTGGAACGCCCACGAATCCCCGTCGGCGTTGAAGATGCCGTTGCCGAGCACGTCGAACAGGGCCGCGAACTCCTCGCCCTTGGGGTAGTTGCCGAAGTTGGTCGTGAAGACATGCGCCACGTCCGCCGGGTTGGCCGTGAGAAGGATGTCCACGGGCGAGCCCCACGGGCCCCTGGCGACGTGCGACATCCCCGGCGCCACGCTCAGGAACTCCGTGAGCCACTCGTGCACGCGGCCGGCGTTGACGGTGAGCGCTGGCACCGAGCCGACCACCGGCCAGTTCGTCGGCAGCCCGTCCCGCCGGCGATACCTGAAGAACAACAGGAACAGGAAGCAAGCGAACGACACCATGATCTCCGGGTACTTGCCAAGGAAGCCTCGAACCCACCATGACACCGCCTCCATTTCTTTTGCGTTTGTTTACGCTATAGCCGGTGAAGTGTTCTTGTACAAGTGATCCAGCTGCAGAGCTGGCCAGGCTTATTATATAGTGGAAAGGTGAGGGGTATGGGTTTAGGTGCAGAGATTTGGTGCACTTTGGCTGATAATGATGTGGCAAGAGAAGAGAGGAGGAGGAGTAAATATTGTTTCTACCCGAGAGACCATATTGAATTGAATCAATGAAATTACCATCTATACTTCATGGGTGCAATTGAATTGACTACCCTCCTAAGTCCTAATCCCTCGTCATCTCTTCCTCTCCGGTCGACCGGTCGACGTCATCAAAGGCCCACCATGGATATAGCCTCATGCATATAGATCCTCGTCTCTTTCATGTAGATGCCCGCATGTTTTGTTCTTGATGCGTCTTTTCTGCACTCACGCAATGGCCAGAGCGGGTCATTGTTGTATTCTTTTTTATGTGTCTTTTTGTACTCACACATAAAATTCCCTTAAAGTGGGACTCATCTGTCATCGGGTCATAGCTTCTTCAGCAATTCCCTCAATTCGGTATGAGGGGAAGGAGGTGAGGTGGCATGGCGTCGAATCTGGCAGCACTTCATTCGATTCAGGCCAATAAAGAGCGATTTTCGGCACACCAAGATCGATGGAGCCTGTGGGGGGAGGCCAGTGCATGGAGTTGACGACACCAGTGGCGACATAGGACCTGTCACATCTGCGGCAGACTCGTCGACGACATGGTGGACGAGGTGCTGGCCTAGGCGGTGGCGGGTTGGAGATGGGGTGGGCAGAGGAGCATGAGGCGTAGCAGGGGGCGAAGTCATGGGTCCACCTCCAAACTGAGGGAATGGACGCGGGGGTCGAGGCGGAGTCCGTGGCATTGTCAACATGGATTGCGGGCAACCGGAGGGGGTGCTACAACGAGAGAAGGGGATCGATCATTCTTTGAGAGAGAGAAAGAGAGATGCACATGCATTCTCGTGTGTAAAAACACACTTCATGTGAACATAGTAACTTTGTAAACCCTGAGTTGCTAGCTTCTTGTATAACTGGTGTTTGAGTTTAAATTAAAATAAATGTGCGCTATTTTTTTGGAAATACACGGTGTGGACGCAGACGCTCATAAACACGTGCATGCACCGAACACATGCACACACACCAGCGTCTATGAGAGACCAAGACGACGAGTCTTGAGATTGAAGAAGTCACCATAGACGTCTCGCTATCGACGGAAACATCGCCTCTCATTGAAAGAATTTTCCACCTTTATAAGAGACCAAATCGTCAAACATGAAATTTGATCCCTGGTTGGCTGGGTGCAGCAATGCCCTCCTAATCATCCAACAACAGATTGGTTCTCAAACTAAATGTGTGTTCTGACTCTGTTATGTTTGATGCATCTACACATGGACATTGGATGTCGTTGATAACGGGATCACATCATCAGGAGAATGATGTGATGGACAAGACCCAATCCTAAGCATAGCACAAGATCGTGTAGTTCGTTTGCTAGAGCTTTTCTAAGGTCAAGTATCATTTCCTTAGACCATGAGATTGTGCAACTCCTGGATGCCATAGGAATGCTTTGGGTGTATCAAACGTCACAACGTAACTGGTGACTGTAAAGGTACACTACAGGTATCTCCGAAAGTGTCTATTGGGTTGGTACGAATCGAGACTGGGATTTGTCATTCCGTATGACGGAGAGGTATCTCTGGGCCCACTCGGTAATGCATCATCATAATGAGCTCAATATGACTAAGGAGTTAGCCACGGGATCATGTGTTACAGAAAGAGTAAAGGGACTTGCCGGTAACGAGATTGAACAAGGTATGGGGATACCGACGATCGAATCTCAGGCAAGTAACATACCGACGGACAACCGGAATTGTATACGAGATTGATTGAATCCCCGACATCGTCGTTCATCCGATGAGATCACCGTGGAACATGTGGGAGCCAATATGGGTATCTAGATCCCGCTATTGGTTATTGGCCGGAGAGGTGTCTCAGTCATGTCTGCATGGTTCCCGAACCCGTAGGGTCTACACACTTAAGGTTCGGTGACGCTAGAGTTGTTATGGGAAATTGTATGTGGTTACCTAAAGTTGTTCGGAGTCCCGGATGAGATCCCGGAAGTCACGAGGAGTTCTGGAATTGTCCGGAGGTGAAGATTTATATATGGTAAGTCCAGTTTCAGTCGCCGGAATGGTTTCGGGGGTTATCGGTATTGTACCGGGACCACCGAAAGGTGTCCGGGGTCCACCGGGTGGGGTCACCTGCTCCGGAGGACTTAGTGGGCTGAATACGGGTGGGGACCAGCCCCTTAGTGGGCTGGTGCCCCCCCAAGGGTCCAAGGCACCTAGGGTTGGAAACCCTAGGGGGAGGGGGCGCCTCCCACCTGCTTGGGGGGCAAGTTTCCCCGTCCTGGCCGCCGCCCCCCTCTAGATGCATCTAGGCGGCCGGCCCCCTCTCCCCTTCACCCTATAAATAGAGGGGGTGGGAGGGCAGCTGCAACCCTTCCCCTGGCGCAGCCCTCCCCCTCTCTAACACCTCCTCCTCCTCCGTAGTGCTTAGCGAAGCCCTGCCGGAGAACCGCAAGCTCCACCACCACGCCGTCGTGCTGCCGGAGCTCTCCCTCAACTTCTCCTCTCCCCTTGCTGGATCAAGAAGGAGGAGACGTCCTCGGGCTGTACGTGTGTTGAACGCGGAGGCGCCGTCCGTTCGGCGCTTGGATCGGATCTTCCGCGATTTGAATCGCCGCGAGTACGACTCCATCAACCGCGTTCTTGCAACGCTTCCGCTTAGTGATCTTCAAGGGTATGAAGATGCACTCCCTCTCTCCCTAGATTGATCTTGGTGACACGTAGGATTTTTTTTGAATTATTACTATGTTCCCCAACATTTGCTGCCACAGCCATAGGCATCATGGCCAGTAGGAAAGAGAGGGATCCTAGCTTCTTTTTCGAGTACAAGCTAGATAAGGAAGGACATATGAATAGGATGTTCTGGTGTGACTCCCAGTCTCGTCATGACTATGAGGACTTCGGTGACGTGCTTGTATTTGACAGCACATACAAGATGAACCGCTATGGTATGCCATTCATACCTTTTGTTGGTCTTAACAATCATCGGAAGACCACTGTTTTTGGTTGTGCCATAGTTTCGGACGAGACCGAAGAGACATATGTGTGGCTGTTGTAGACTTTTTTGAGGTCCATGTATCAAAAGCTGCCGAAGAGTGTAATCACGGACACCGACGCTGCGATGATCAAGGCAATTCGCGAAGTCTTGCCAGACGTGTGGCACCGTATATGTACGTGGCATATAGAAAAAAATGAAGATTCACCTCAGTCACAAGTCCTTAAAGGAGTTCCGAACTCTTCTGTACTATAGCACGTCCACGGTCACGTTTGCGAAGAGATGGCACGCGTTTTCCAAAAGATGGCAGTCGAAAAAACAGTAACATGGTTGAGACGGATGTATAAGAAGAGGAGACTGTGGGCCGCAGCTTATCTGATAGAGGGGTCTTGGCTTGGCATGAAAAGCAACCAGAGGAGTGAAAGTCTTAACTCATGCCTTCACCTCCACCTAGACGGTGAAATGACCCTGGTGGATATGACTTTGCACTATGAGAACGCTGTTGTACGTATCCGTGAGAACGAGGCGTGAGATGACTGCACGGCCTCACAGAGTTTACCGGTGCCAGTTACTATCTCGAGGGAACTTGAGATAGCTGCTTCTCACGTCTTCACTCCAGCAAAGTTCTATATGTTGCAAGATGATCTTAGAAAAATTGGCGGCATGGAGATTGTAAAAATTAAGCTCTGAGACGGATCACAGCAGTACATCGTGGCCTGGAAGAATAACCGGAAGAGCCGTTTTTGGGTGGAGTATAAACCAGTAAATTCTGCAGAAACTATAAGGTGCAGCTGCAGAAGAATGATTCGAAAGGGTCTACCTTGAAAGCACATATTCCATGTACTGAAGTACTTGAACATATATGAAATACAAAAGTGTTTAGTTCTTGTTCGGTTCACGAAAGAAGCAAGGTTGGGACTGCCCGCGAGGCGCACAAGCGATCTATTGGGATTTGGTTGGACTGCGGCAGGGGAAAGAATGAAATATAGCCATGTCAGTGTGTTAGCGTCAAAAGCAATGCATGCAGAATGCAAACACCCAGCTTTGCGGGATCAGTTACTGGAGAGTTTGAAGGCTGTGATAGCTAAGAGTCATGAGTATGATCTGCTACAGGAAAATTTGAGCAAGAAAATGTATGACCTTAGTAAGTGTGCAGTTGAATATGTAGACGATGGTGAAGGCAACATGGTTGCAGTTCAAGATCCTATGAAAGTGTCAAGCAAAGATGCAACAAAGGTAGATGAGAACCTCCCTGTCTCGAAAAATGGTAGACCACTCTCTTATGATGAGTTGAAAACCCGGTGCGGCGCTTGCAAATTGCTAGGACACACTAGACGTAGCAAGAAATGCAAAGTAAATAAGAAGTAAGTGTTTGTATGCATTGTGGATTATTAATTTTTTTATCATTTATTAACTTATCTTGTCTTTTATCATGTGCAAGTGTGGAGAAGGAAGAAGAGTGGAACACTTGCTTCAATTATTTACGGATGAATCGAGTGAACTGGACAGTATATCCTTCACATTATGGCATCAAGTTTAGTTCGACGTTTCGCGTCTTTGGTTCCTATATATTGTAGCAACTCCATCGGCAGTATGTTTAGTGGGATTGTCAACCTTACATCTCTAAATAAGCAACAAAATCCGACCTACAGTAGATTGCATGGGTGGGAATCGTAGATTGCAATGCCACTGTGTTATGACCGGGGCGGGAGGTAGAAAGAATATTGTACATTTCCCCTCCCCACGTCCTAACTGCCATTAAATAAGTAACTCTACCACTCCCCACCACGCACTCACCCGCCTCCCATGCACGCCGGTTCGAACTCCCCTCTTAACCCCACCTACAGTAGATCGAGAAACCCTCGCCGGTCACTTCTGCAGCCGCCTCCATGGAAAGAAGCCTAGGCTGGCAGCAAGCTATGTTGGAGCTCGCCGATGATGATGAGGCGTGGCGTGCGCAGTTGATGGAGGTGTATAGCTGGTTCCCCAGCACCGAGATGTTGGTCAATGACACACGTGGCCTCGTCAAAGTCCTCACTGACGCCAAGAAGAAGCGCGCCTTCCCCTACGGCTGCGGCATCCCGCCGACTCTCCTCCTCGTCTGGGCAATGCGAGAGGCCACGCTGAGCGACTCCCCTATTCAGCGTGCAAGGTGGTGGATGTACCGCTCCACCACCATGCCGCAGCGTCGCGTCGACGTCGAGCTCGCTCTCTCAGCGGCCGTCAGCCCGGACTACCAGGTCCGCCACGAGCCTGCGCCAGTCCAGCCATTGCGCTCTGACGTCGGGGAGGACGGTATGGACGAGGTACTGGTCATCCCTGATGACGATGAAGAGGGCGAGGAGGATGCCGTGCAGATGGTAGCGCCGGTCGCCGTCGAGGGTGGCAAGACACTGCCCATTGACGTCTAGCTCCTTCCCCTCCTCCCTAACATAGTGAAGGTGGAGAAGAGGAGGTGGCTCAGGATCAGGTGGCGCAGCTTTTGAAGAGGCCAGGCAGCCGGGATCCGTACCGAATATGAACATCGCCGTGAGGTCGAACGTCAGGCGCATGAACACGTCCTGCAGGTCCACGACCGCGCCGCCCGCAGCGACGCCGTCGAGGAGCGGCACGAGCCCCTCGTCGAGCTTGCGTGCGGTGCTGGTGGCGACGGCGGCGCGGAACCTCGAGTCCGAGAGCAGCGCGTGCGCCTTGCGCCGCCAAAACGCCCATGAATCCCCGTCGGCGTTGAAGATGCCGTTGCCGAGCACGTCGAACAGGGCCGCGTGTTGGCCAGAATAAGCCGCGGCGCCAGTGTCGGACGCGTCGGGCGCGTGTATGGGCCCACGCCGGGCGTGTCAGGCGCGGCGGGACCGCGGTGTAGGCGTGTGTGCTTGGGGTGCATGGGCGTGTCCGTGCACCAGTGTAGTGTTTGCGTGTTCTGTTGGCGAGAACGGGGGGAGCGTTGGAGTCGATCCCAGGCGGGCGCGCATGACCCGGACATGTACGTGCATGCCGCGGGCATGGACGGCACGGGCCGGATCGGGCGCTCGGCGTGGTGGACTGGGACGTGGGTTTGTGCCCGGCGAGTCCCAGGGTATAAGTAGCCTCCCATGCGTTGTAACAGACCAAGCGTCGAGTTCGTTCTCGAGGGAAAAAGAGGCCGTACGTGTGGCGACAGCGTTCATGCGCTGGGAAGAAAATCTGCTGTGTCCCTGTTCTTCCTTCTCCTTCCTTCTTCTTCTGTTGATCTAGTTCAGAGAGAGAGAGGTGCAGCGAGAGAGAGAGGGGTAGAGCTAGGGCAAGGCCACGGCACCAAAAATTGGTATTCAGATCCACAAGGTTCGAGGGGCGGCCGTGGCGCGCGGTGGCGTCTGCGGCGTGCGCGGCCGACATGGAGGCATCAGCATCAGCGTGCGGCAAGCGCGTGGCCACGGCAACGCGTGGCGAGTCCACGGCTGTGCGGTGTGATGTCGTGTGCACGAAGGGCACGGCGGTCGCGGAGACGAGGAGGTCGCGAAGGACCTGCGTGGTGGCGTAGAGGTCGCGACGGCTCGGCGCGATAATCGTGAAGGCGCGTGGCACGGAGATGCAGTGTGGCGGCACACGGGACTGCGGGCTGCCGCTGCGGCAGCGAGCGGCGGCTTGTGCCGGAGACGCAGCGGAGGTGTACATGGCAACGAGACGACGAAGAGTCAGGGCCCTTGTCGGCAGGCCGTGCGGCCAGGTCGCGGCTTAGGGCGTGAGTGTTGGCCAGAATAAGCCGCGGCGCCAGTGTCGGACGCGTCGGGCGCGTGTATGGGCGCGCGCCGGGCGTGTCAGGCGCGACGGGACTGCGGTGTAGGCGTGCGTGCGTGGGGTGCATGGGCGTGTCCCTGCACCAGTGTAGTGTTTGCGTGTTCTGTTGGCGAGAACGGGGGAGCGTTGGAGTCGATTCCAGGTGGGCGCGCATGACCCGGACATGTACATGCATGCCGCGGGCGTGAACGGCGCGGGCCGAATCAGGCGCTCGGCGTGGTGGACTGGGACGTGGGTTTGTGCCCGGCGAGTCCTAGGGTATAAGTAGCCCCATGCGTTGTAACAGACCAAGCGTGGAGTTCGTGCTTGAGGGAAAAAGAGGCCGTATGTGTGGCGACAGCGTTCGTGCGCTGGGAAGAAAATCTGCTGTGTCCCTGCTCTTCCTTCTCTTTCCTTCCTTCTTCTTCTTCTTCTTCTTCTTCTTCTTCTAGAGAGAGAGATGCAGCGTGAGAGAGAGAGGCAGAGCTAGGGCAAGGCCACGGCACCAACAGCGCGAACTCCTCGCCCTTGGGGTAGTTGCCGAAGTTGGTCGTGAAGACATGCGCCACGTCTGCCGGGTTGGCCGTGAGAAGGATGTCCACGGGCGAACCCCACGGGCCCCTGGCGACATGCGACATCCCCGGCGCCACGCTCAGGAACTCCGTGAGCCACTCGTGCATGCGGCCGGCGTTGACGGTGATCGTCGACACCGAGCCGACCACCGGCCAGTTCGTGGGCATCCCATCCCACCGGCGATGCCTGAAGACCAACAGGAATAGGACACCATGATCTCCGGGTACTTGCCGAGGAAGCCTCGAACCCACCATGACACGGCCTCCATTTCTTTTGCGTTTGTTTACGCTATAGCCAGTGAAGTGTTCTTGTACAAGTGATCCAGCTGCAGAGCTAGCTTGGCTTATTATAGAGTGGAAAGGTGAGGGGTTTGGGTTTAGGTGTAGAGATTTGGTGCACTTTGGCTGATAATGATGTGGCAAGAGAAGAGAGGAATGGAGTAAACTTTTATTTCTACCCAAGAGACCATATTTTTTTTGAAAAGGAGGAGGACCCCCGGTCTCTGCATCTGGACGATGCATGCGGTCACTTTATTAATTATTCACACATGACCTTACAAAGTCGTACAACAGTAGGACTAAAGCTATCGTTTAGACAACATCTGTCACTACTCCTATCCAGTTGATGAAGGGATGGTGATAGTCTGGGCCTAATACCAAACAGACCTCACAGCCAAACCGAAACATCTAAGACCTGAGGTCCCAACCAGGACGCCTGCCGGGTATGGGGCACCTACCAGTCAGGCGCACTCCTCAACCAGGATGCCGCCGGGTATGAGGCCGCCGCAGCCACCTGCCACCAATCCATCTTCAGAGCTGTATTGTTGCATCTACCGTGCCAGGTCTCTCTGCCATCGACGCCATCATGACGCCAGACAGCGTCGTCCTCCTGCGCGAGTCCATCCTCACACATCGAACGCCGTATCTGCACTGCACCACGCCGTCGAGATCCGTCGCCATCAATGTGTAGGATGAGGCACCACTCCACCAAAGATGTCGTCCGCTGGTCCCGCGAGGCCGAGTGCACCTCCAAGAATGCCGCCCCCAAGGGGGTAACGACACATGATTGCCGCCAACATCCGATCGGCTGATCTAGGGTTTTCCCCGAAGGTATTGAGTGGAGTTGGGAGCTTCACCTCGATAATGCCTTCATGAAGAAAACAATGATAAGGGCATCGTCATCACCGGCTCCGGCCATCGACCGAAGACCAGGTTTTCACCCGGATCCGTCCCAAGTAATCCACCTGACAACCTGTGCATCGTCTCGACCGCCTTCAAAGCCCTAGATCTAGCCGCCTAGATCCGGCGACCAACCGCAACAACAGTGCCACCGTAGGAGCCCTGGCGCACCAGCCACTGCCTGAGTGTGCCACCACTGGAGCCTAGGAGGAGGGCTCCCACCCCGCCTCGCAAAGCCGTGAGAGCCGCCGAGATGGATCCCGCGCACTCGTCACCGTCTCTGATCGCCGTCACAGATCCGCCTTGGATAGGGACTTCACCACGCCATGCCGCCGCGGGAATCCCTAGCTTCACCAGCCGCCACCATCCAGGGCCGACACCCCGGGATCCAGACAGAACATCGCCACTGCCACTGGCCATGTTCCGCCGCCGCCGACCGGCCAAGCCGGCGGCCACTACAACCTCCGCCGCCATGACCATGCAAGCCCACCGAGCAGCCGGCACCACCAGATCTTCCATGAAGCCCGCATCTCTGCCGCCTCCTCCCATCACCACGCCGCCGCGACTCAGACCGGGGAGAAGGGCCCCTGCACCACGGGTGACTCGCCTTACCCAATGTAACGCGGGAGGGAAGGGGGCCTCCGCCGCCACCGTCAGCCGCCCGGGGCTTCGCCCGGCGACCTCCTCCAACGGCGGCGAAGGGGAGGGAGAGGTTGGTTGAGCCCGGCGGCGGTGGGGGTTAGGGTTCCGCCCAAGCCGCCCTAGCGGGGGGCGGAGGGGAAAGAAAAACCTTTACCGCCCAACAAACTTTGTTGTGGACGAATTCGAGAAAGACCCAAGAGACCATATTGAATCAATGAAATCACCATCTATACTTCAAGGGTGCAATTCAATTGACTGGCCTCCTAATCTCTCGTCATCTCTTCCTCCCCGGTCGACCAGTCGACGTCATCAAAGGCCCACCATGGATATCGCCTCATGCATATACATCCTTGTCTCTTTCTCTCTTTTTTTTGCGGGAAAAAAAGAGATGCTGGGATGCATTCTTTTTATGCGTCTTTTCTGCACTCACCCGATGGCCAGAGCGGGTCATTGTTGATATTCTTCTTGATGTGTCTTTTCGCACTCACGCAGGATTTGGTGTCCATCTAACGGAAGTCAATCTGCATAAAATTCTCTTAAAGTTAGACTCATCTGTCATTGGGTCATAGCTTCTTCCGCGATTCCCTCGATTCGGTATGAGGGGAAGGAGGCGAGGCGTTGTGGCGTCCAATCCGGCAGCACACCGTCCGATTCAGGCCAAGAAAGAGCGATTTTCGTCACATCAAGATCAATGGAGCCCGTGGGGGGAGGCTAGTGCACAGAGTTGACAACACCAGTGGCGACATAGGATCTGTCACATCTGCCGTAGACTCGTTGACGACAGGGTGGACGAGGTGTTTGCCTAGGTGGTGGTGGGTTGGAGTCGGGACGGGCACAGGAGCATGAGGCATAGCAGGCGGCGAAGTCATGGGTCCATCTCCAAACTGAGGAACAGGCGCGGGGGGTGAGGCGGAGTTCGTGGCATTGTCAACATGGATTGCGGGCGACCGAGGGGTGGGGGGAAGGAGCAAGAGAGGGGAAGCTGTCATTCTTTGAGATAGAGAAAGAGAGATGCACATGCATTCCCGTCTGCAAAAACACACTTAGGTGAACATATGTAACTTTGTAAACCCTGATTTGCTAGCTTCTTGCATAACTGGTGCTTGAATTTAAATGAAAATAAATGCGCGCTATTTTTTTTTTGGAAAAACACAATACATATGTAGACACTCACAAACAAGTGCATGCACCCATCCCTATGAACGCATGCACACACCAGCATCTCTGAGAGACCGATCTGACGAGTTTTGAGATTGAAGAAGCCACTCAACACGTCTGGGTATTGGAAACATAGCCTCTTGCTGAAAAAATATTTCACCTTTATGATGCACCAAATCGTTAAACATAAAGTTTGATCCCTGATTGGTTGTGGCACCAATGCCCTACTAACCATCCAACTACAATTGGTTCTCAAAAGAAATGTGCGTTCTGACTCTGTTGCGTTGATGCATCATCAATGCCCTTCTAACCATCCAGCCACAATTGGTTCTCAAAAGAAATATGTGTTCTCACTCTGTTATGTTGATGCATCTACACGTGAGATGATGTGGAGCACGTGTAATCTCTATGCACAACTACTCTACATGCTAGAGATTCCATCGGCTCCTGCTATATGTAAGGGCAACCCCAACACGATTCATCAAAACGGATACATCAAATATCCGTAGACATGTATGGTATGTGTGGTAAGCAACTCATATCTGAAATTGAGTTGTGGTGTTTTAGGTCGCTAGATAAAAAAGAAAAATTCAAAAAAAGAGGTTTAGATGGATAGTCGTTGGATGAAAGATGAGTATTGGACACTCGAGGGCTAATGCCACCTAGGTGGCCCGATGATTACTCTTTTTTTAGCGAAAGCTTTCATGGTGGTTTACATTAAACTTGGCAAAATGGATACATGGTTCCAAAGAGTAGTATGGGGATCAACCGCAAAACTAGCAAGACTATCAGTAGCACAATTTGCTTCCCTAAGACAATGATTCAAGAAGACAAAACCAAAATTACGAGACAGGAAAGAGCACCCCTTGAGGATGGCTGCAGCAGGGCCAACAGAGTTACCGCCTTGTTTCATACCTCCACCACGTCGAGGTAATCGGGTTCCACTTCAATAAAGTTACATCCGACCTAACCTGCCAAGATCAATACAGTAGAGCTCGTGCCTCCGCTGTTCCTGCGTCATTAACAAAAGGTAACCCGCTACAGCTAGCTGCAACAAAAAAAAAACATGATCATCACGGATAATGGTCATTTACCCGATGATTACCTTTATTTTAATTAATTTTAATTTAAATTGGACCACCTATGTTGGGGATATAACTATCAGATATGAACCGCCCAGAAGGAGCCGGGTTATACCACTGGCGACTTAGCAATGAAGGTGGCGGATCATACGAACCGGATGACGGCCCAAGACCCAGAGGTGACTTAAGGCCCAGAAGGATGAACCGCCATATATGTATAGCTTGTATTGTAAGGCAAGTGTAATTAGTCACCGAGCCGAACACGTTGTGTATGAGCCGGCCAGGACTCTATGAACCGCCGAGGATCAACCTGTGTATATAAAGGGACGACCCGGCGGCGGCTTAGGACAAGAAACAAGAGATCGAAAACTAGGTCAAGCGTATTCTCTCCCTGGTAATCGAAACCCAAGCAATACCACCTCAAACTGGATTAGGCATTTACCTTCACCGCAAGGGGCCGAACCAATATAAACTCCCTGCGTCCTTTGTCCCGTCTAACCCCTTTAAGCTAACCTCGTTGCGATGGCTCCACGACTAAGTCCTTCTGCTAGGACATCTGCCGTGACAATTCCACGAAAGTTGGCGCCCACCGTGGGGCTAGCGCACGGTGGTTTCGAGTTCTTACAGGGCCGCTTCGAAGGGATCAAGGGATACCCTGTGGGCCGGATGACCAAGAGTCGTCACGGCAAGCTCTACATCGACGATGCAGGCTGGGGCCCCGAGGCCTGCTCAATCGAGTACGGGTACCGGGTCCCCTTCGTTGGAATCCACGTCTTCATCGGCAAGATCGGCGAACCGGGCCCTGAGCCGGACATCTGCACAGACATCATCGAGACGGCTCAGCGTGCACGACCCGCCCGGGTTCAACCCACCTGAAGCGCACATTCGTTGGATTTATCCATGGGGCGGAATTTGAGAAAGGATCTGTGTCTAGCGGTGAGACGGCCATCTACTCCGATGGTGAATCGTCCACAGGCGAGACTAATTCAATGTATCAGCTGTAAGATGGCCGGCTTGGGGGCTGTTCCGATGGTGATAGTATTCCAGACCCCTATGAGCCGCCGTACAGGGTGGCGATCTTCATGGCCGGTACACAGCCGGTGCTTGCCTCAATGGCTGCCGCGGCTATGACCTCTAATTCAGCGGCTGCGGTGGCGGTTGGTGCTAGCGGCTGAACGTGCCCGCCGGTTCAAGTTTTAACAAAGCTGTTGGAGGCTCTGGCGACTTTGATGGAGATAGAGGTAACCCCGGACAACCAGGAACAGCATAAGGTAGATGTGGCTAAGCTGCGAGATGAGATAGCTCAAGCCAAGGAAGAGCTGGTGGTAGAGAACACTAGGATGACTGCAGAGCGGGCTGTTTTGGATGCCCAGGCACAACAGATTCTTTCCGGCTCACATTGGATCAGAACGCTTCAAACGAGATCATGAGGAGGCACCAGAGTTGTTTGCCCCCGGTTTATGATGCGAGAAACCTCTTCAATACGCATGGAGCGGGAACTAGTAACCCGCCGGAGGTAAACCGGCTGGTGGCAACACCTGGGGCTGGAGCGCCGGCTCAGCCGTGCACGACAGATCCACCTCGTTTGAATACTACCCTGCCGCAGTATGTGCCGACGCCACCGGGTCATTATTCTAACCCTTTGGATAATATGATCGCTGCGGCGACATGATTGGCGGCTCTCCCAGTTGAAGGCGAGTCTCCAGCTGCAATTGAAACACGGAGGGCTAGAGAACTTCTTCAGACAGCGTTGGTCCAACAGGAGGCTTATTCTTACAGCCGTGAGAGGATTCACTCAACCCCTCGCCCGAGTCAGAGTTATAGCAGGCACATCGATTCACCAGCAGTCTCAAGCAGTGACAGGCGCCGTAACCAGCCTCGTGGACATGACCCGGCGCGTAATGGTGCTAACGCTCAGGCTTTGGTGGATCAAGGCAGAGCACGTCGGGAGGCTGAGCTGGCGGCTCAGCAAGTGGCTCATCAACATTCTCTGGGTTATCCGACAACTTCGGTGGGACAGGCGTGACTTCCAGAACCTTGGGTGTACCATGTTTAGTGCCGCCCTACGTAACGTGCGTTTGCCCAAGGATTTCATGGGCCCTCGTAAGGTGCCTAACTACATAGCAGATCAGCCCCCTGAAGCTTGGGTTGAAAGTTATGAGATGGCAATGGAGATGTTGGATGTTGGCGATGCTGCATGTGCTAAGTATTTCACTATGATGTTGGATGGAACGGCTCGTACTTGGTTGAAAGGGTTGCTAGCCAACTCCATCAGATCATGGGCCGAGTTAAAAGCCCGGTTCATCCAGAATTTTGATGACACGTGCAAGCATCCTATGTCAATTGTGGATTTGGACTCCCGTGTCCAAGAAGAGGGCGAGTCAACAACCCATTGAGTGCGCCGGGTCTCAGCCATCCTGCACTCATCAGATCGTATCAACGCCGGTTCAACAGTTCTAATGTTGGATCATGGGCCGAGTTAAAAGCCCGGTTCATCCAGCATTTTAAAGACACGTGCAAGCAGCCTATGTCAATTGTGGATTTGGACTCCTGTGTCCAAGAAGAGGGCGAGTCAACAACCCATTGGGTGCGCCGGGTCTCAGCCATCCTGCACTCATCAGATCGTATCAATGCCGGTTCAACAGTTCTAATGTTGGAAAAAACTGTCGTTTTATGCCTCTTAAGCAGAAGCTGGGGCGGCTCAAATGCCACTTCAGTGACATGGGGGAGCTTATGGCGGCTCTGGTCACGTATGCCGACTCTGATAGTACCAAGGACCCCGAGTCTGATGAGGAAAGGCCGGGTAAGGGAAAGAAGAGTAGGAACACCAAAGGGCAGCAGCATAACCCGGCGAATCAGGGGGCAATGGTAAGCACAAGGCTGATAGTAGTTTGGATTTTGTGGCTAACACCAACATGCAGAATAATGGTCAGCGTCGTAAGGGAAAGCCAAACCCTCGGTTTGGAGGAAAAAATTTCAACCTTGAGGAGATGATGAATCAGCCCTGCCCAAAGCATGGTACACGGGAAAAGCCGGCCGCTCACCTCTGGAAGGATTGCTTCATCATGAGAGAGTACAAAAATTCAGAACAATCATGGGCCAGACGGCAGCTCAGGACCCGGCTCTCATGGTTCGAGTTACGGTGGTGGCGGTTCTAGTTCCGTTTTTCAAGGCCAAGGCAATCAGGGTGGTTATAATCAACAGTCTGGACAGGGGGCTCAGCAGCAGCAGTCTGGTTATCAGAGTAACCCGAAGTAGTTGAATAGTGGGCAGTACCACATCTTCACCACAAGTTTATGTAAGCGAGATCAGAAGCTCCATAAAAGGGCAGTGAACGCCATTGATCCGGCGGTTCCCTATTACTTACGCTGGTCTGAGCAGCCCATTGTGTGGAGTCGCGAGGATAACCCGCCCCGGGTTGATAATCCGGGTCACGTGGCGCTGGTGGTGGCGCCTCAGGTTGGGGGTACAAGTTCACTAAGGTACTCATGGATGGAGGCAGCAGCATCAATATCCTTTACTATGATACTTTCCATCGCATGGGATTGACTGACAAAAATCTTAAACCGTCCAATACCGTTTTCCATGGAGGGGTGCCTGGTAAGTCGGCGTATCCTGTAGGCAAGATTGCTCTGGAAGTAGCCTTTGGGGATGAACATGATTCCAGGGCAGAAACTTTGGCCTTTGAAGTTGTCAAGATCCAAAGCCCGTATCATGCTCTGTTTGGGCGGCCGGCTTACGCTAAGTTCATGGCAAGGCCTTGTTATGTTTACTGACAGCTTAAGATGCCGGGTCACAAGGGCACCACCGCAGTGCATGGATATCGCAAGGTAGCCTTGGAGTGTGAAGAAAGTGATGCTGCTTACGCTAAATCTGTCTGTGCAACAGAGGAATTAAAGTTTTACAAGGATAATGTTGACCCGGCGGATATGACATCTTTAAAGAAGCCAACCACTGAGCATGACCCCTTGCTGAAGTTTAAGTCGGCAGATGACACTAAACTAGTTGACTTCGTTCCTGGCGACTTATCCAAGCAGTTCAGCATCAGTGCTAATCTGGATCCGAAATAGGAAAGCGCGCTCATCAAGTTCATCCGTGAGAGCCGGGACATCTTTGCATGGAAGCCTTCAGACATGCCAGGTGTACCGAGGGAACTCGCTGAGCACACTCTCAATATTGATCCAAAGTTTAAACCGGTCAAGCAATTCCTTCGCTGTTTTAATGAAGAGAGGCGCAAGGCTATTGGTGAGGAGGTAGCCCGGCTCTTGGCGGCTGGGTTCATGGTTGAAGTTTTTCATCCTGAGTGGTTGGCTAACCCGGTGTTAGTGCTTAAGAAAAATGGCACCTGGCGCATGTGTGTGGATTATACAGACTTAAACAAGGCCTGTCTGGCTGATCCATTTGCTCTCCCCGTATTGATCAAATTATTGATGCTACGGCGGGTTGTGAGCGTTTGAGTTTTTTGGATGCTTATTCTGGTTATCATCAGATCAAGATGGCAGTTAAGGACCAGGAGAAGACAACCTTCATCACTCCCTTTGGAGCCTTCTGTTACGTGTCTATGCCTTTTGGGCTCAAGAGTGCCCAGGCGACTTACTAGCGGTGTGTGCAAAATTGCCTTCATGATCAGATTGGGCGCAATGTTCATGCTTATGTGGATGACATTGTGGTGAAATCCAGGAAGAAGGAGACCCTGATAGATGATTTGAAGGAGACCTTCGATAATCTCCGGGTTTACAAGATGATGCTTAACCCGGCCAAGTGTGTATTTGGTGTGCCAGCAGGCAAGCTCTTGGGTTTTCTGGTTTCAGAACGAGGTATTGAAGCTAACCCGGAGAAAATAAAGGCTATCACCTCTCTGGCTAAACCAGCGTGTATCAATGATGTTCAGCGTTTGGCAGGTCGTATTGCAGCCTTAAGTCGGTTCATAAGTCGGTTGGGTGAGAAGGTCATCCCTCTTTACCAGATGATGAAGAAGATAGATCATTTTATTTTGAGTGATGCTGCTGATCAGGCGTTTGAGGCCTTGAAGAAATAGTTGGCTGAGCCACTGGTTCATGCTGCTCCCATAGATAAATAGCCTTTGTTGTTATATATGGCTGCCAATAGCCGAGCTGTCAGTGTAGCCATTGTGGTGGAAAGGAAGGAATCAGGCAAGGAGCATCCGGTTTAGCGGCCGGTTTACTACATCAGTGAGGTGCTTATTGAGTCCAAGCAGAGGTATCCACATTGGCAGAAACTTGTATATGGGGTGTTCATGGCTAGCCGAAAGCTCAAGCAGTATTTTCCAGGCTGTCGGGTGGTTGGTGCGACATATGCCAAGGGATGGCTTATCATTGTGGGAGCCAATAAAACGTCGCCGGTGCCCGGAAACGGGATGAGGCGAAGACATGCACGCCGGCGAATCTTACCCAAGTTCGGGGCTCTCCGAGGAGATAACACCCCTAGTCCTGCTCTGCGGGGTCTCCGCATGATCACTAGATCGATAAAAGGTAGCTACAATCGCTCCTAGAGCTGTTGAGATCAAGGGAGAAGAAGAACAAGGCTAGCTCTTGCTTCTCTCTATCTATGGTGTGGGTGTGTGCTATGCTTAGAGGGCAACTCTATGCTCAGAGGCCAACTATGCTTGGGTGCGAACCCTTTGCATGGGTGCTCCGGGGGGTTTATATAGGACTACCCCCCGGGGGTACAATGGTAATCCGGCTAGGCTCTGGCCCCAGCCGTTAGTGTCTACGCTCGCCGGCTTCTCCGCCGGCTGCTGGGTCCCGCTGGCTGGTGGGTCCCGCTGGCTGCCGGCTACTCGGTCGACAGGCCGGCCCTACCGCATAGGGTCTTGTCAGCGGCTGCTTACTGTAGCCTCGCCTGTGATCACGAGGGCTTTGTCGAGGTAAGCGTGGCTAATGTGCGCCGCCTCGGGGGCTATCACTGTAGCCTTACCTCGTCTTGTCTCCTTAATGGGGCTCCTGCTTCGAGGAAGGGAGTAGCCGGCTTCTGGAGGCCGGCTACGCTCTTGGCCGACTGGGAAAGGCCGGGCCGCCTTCACGCCTCTCTCTGGCCGAAGGGGCCCGCCGCCCGCGGGCCGTACGGGAGTCGGTCGTGGGTGACGTCGAGGCCAACATGGCTACAGTGCCGAGCCGCATGGGAGACGTCCGTCCCATACGGCCTCCTGTAGCCACGCCCGCCTCGGGCTTCGGAGGTAGTGGGCCGCACTGTGGCCACACCCCGTCATGTCGCCGTTATGTGGGAATGGTTTTGGAGTGGTTGTGGTCTTGGCCGGCTCCTAGAAGTCGGCGTCCTTCTTGGCCGGCTTCTTGGAGTCGGCCACCCCGTAGTTATCCTGGGGAGCAGTTGGTGAGGCTGGGTCGCCCTCCGGGAGTCGGCTTTAGTGGTAGCCGGCCAGGGAAGGCGGCCCAACGCTCGGATTGCTTGGAGGCCCGAAGGCCTGATAATTTTTTCAGAAGAACCAGGGGCAGTCGGTTAGGCTACCCATGGCCATTTACTCCGACAGTAGTCCCCGAAGCTGATTGGGCTTCGAGGTGGAGTGGGGTTTGAGAAGCTTGATCAGCTTCCTATCGTGACAAGCCGGTAGCTGGGAGCCGGCCTTAGTCAGGCGCGCCGCCTGAGTCGAAATCTTCTGGAATCGGAGGGCGGGAACCCGCTGGCACGTGCACCGGGCCGCGGGCCGGCCATGGGCCGTCGGCGAGCCACGTGGCCGGAAAGCCTGCCAGCCCACGCGCGCATGACGGGACGTCGCCGCAGGGAGGGGGCCCGCCATGTCCGCGCCCCGGCCCAGGCGCGGATCCTTTGTATCCCGAAACCGCCCGCACGTTCCGTGCGGCAGTTTCAGCTCGCATTTACGCGCAATAATCGCGAGACGTGGGGGGAGTGGGCGCAGTTAATCCCACGTCCCCCCCACGTCCGGCCTCTTCGGCCTCGTGAGGCTATAAGTAGGGGGAGGTGGAGGGCGGCAGGCCCTCGCACGCTCCTCCTACTTCCACCGTCTTCTTCCCTCGCTCGTTCTCGCGACAGCGCCTCGCCGCCGCGCTCTTCCACCGCACGCTCCTCCGCCGCCGTGCTAGCTCTCGCCATGCCTCCCCACGTAGAGCAGCTTGGCGGGGATTGGGACGGCTCCATCGTCCATGACGACCACGTCGACTTCCTCCGCGACACGCGGCGGCTGCCCGGCGCGGACAAAGTGGCGGTCCGCCTCGCGCCGGCGAAGGAAATCAGGCCGGAGGCGCGGGAGGGCGAGCGGGTGGTCTTCCGCTCGCACTTCCTGCACGGCTTCGGCTTGCCAGTGAGCGCCTTCTTCCGCTCCTGGCTGGAATTCTATCAGCTCCAGCCGCACCATCTCACCCCCAACGCGGTGGTGCTGCTGTCTGCCTTCGTCACCCTGTGCGAGGGCTATCTCGGCGTCCTCCCCACCCTTCAGCTCTGGGGGGAGTTCTTCCAGTCGAAGCTGGGCACGCGCATGCGGGGCGTGCCGGCTCAGACTGGCGCCGTCATCGCGTCGCGGAGATCGGCCGCCGACAACCCCTTCCCCGTCATCACGCTAATCCAATCGGTGAAGAAGTGGCAGAAGTCATACTTCTACGTGCGGAACATTGCTCCGCGGGGCGACTACATCAACCTGCCGGCTTACGTAGCCGGCCCACCGGCGGGCAGGCTGCCCCAGTGGTCCTTCCGGGTGGTGACGCTGTCGCAGGCTGGAAACGCCGCCATCGCCCGACTGCGGGTGATGGTCCAGTCGGAGGGCCTAACGGGGCCCGACCTTCTGGCTGTGTTCGTCACGCGCCGGGTTCTTCCGCTCCAGAGCCGGCCTCATTTGATCTGTCAGATGAGCGGCCAGCTCGATCCGTGCCGCATGTGCACCCAGGAGATGCCGCGCCACCAGGTCGCCTACATGGTGAACTACCTCGCAAACTGCCAACTCTCTGAAGAGTGGCAATTCGGCAAGGAGCCATATAGCCGTGCCAATCCTCCGCCTACGGTACGCTCCCCTTGTCTCTTTTTCTCTCTCTCTCTCTCTCAGCCTTGTTGCCGAGTATCTCTTGGCCGACTCTGACTTAGACGGCTTTGTTCTTCGACAGAGCCCTCTGCTTCGGCCGGCCGGTGGGTCAGACGCGGAGCGTCGCTTCGTCCCCGACCGGACCGAACACGACCTGGAGGACCCCGACCTGGGGCGGTCCATATGGACGACGTCGTCGAGCCGGCCGATGGCCAAGCCGGCGACGAAGCGGGCGGCTCCGGGTTCACTGCTACCTTCGACGACTGGCCGGACGAGGATGAAGCCGAAACCGTCCCGCGTCGCCAGCCGGCATCCGGACGCGGCGCGGGCTCCTCCGGCGCGCAGCCTGCTCGGGCTGGAGGCCAGAAGCGCCGCACCGCCCAGGGCTTGTTCGGCAGCCGAACGAAGAAGTCCAGGGGCGGGGCGGCAGCCACCAGGCGGGAAGAGGCGGCCGCGAAGGCGGCTCGCTTCCTCAAAGTGGTGAAGCAGCCGCAGACCGTGTCGGCGTAAGTTCTCTTTCTCTGTGTACTCTCTTTCTTTCTTCTCTTTGGTGGTTCTTGAACTCTCGTCTTTTTCTTCGACGATCAGAGCTCCGTTGTCACTTGAGCGGGCGGCTGCCGGCTCCGTCGTCGAGTCGCCAAGGGGCTCTAGGAGCACCACCCGCCGCGTGGACCCCCGCGCCGACCTCCAGGAGGCGACGGAAAGGAACGCGCGGGAGGCGCGGGAGGAGCAGGAGGCACTGGAGGCGGAGGCGCGGAAGGCGGCCGCCGCCCAGGCGGCTCGGGAGGAGGAGGCGGCGAAGGCGCTCGCCGAGGCCGCAGCCAAGGCCCAGGCAGAGGCTGAGGCCACGGCGGCGGCAGGGGAGGTTCTGATGGTCACCCCCTTGCGCACCATGGCGCCTGGGGACACGGAGCCCTCGCCAGGGGGAGCCAGCAGCGACCAGCCAGGGCTGGGGGGAAGCGGCGACGACGTCATCATCTTGGAGAAGGCGCCGGAGCCGACCCCTCCGACTAGGGCGGCCCAAGGCGGCCAGCCTGAGCCTGCGCCCGCACAGTCGGCGGAGGGCGAGCCGGCCGCGGGGGCTGAGGTGGCGGTCCGGGTTCCGCCAAGCCGGCGTGCAGGGAAGGCCGCGTCGGAGCCACAGCCGGCCGTGGGCTCCAGCTCGTCGGCCCGAGACGCGGAGGCGGCCAGCGCTACCTCGGGGTGGACGCCAGGCGGAGGGACAGCCGTGGTGAACGTCGCTGCACAAGACGTCCGGACCCGGCTCCAAAGCCAAGCCGCGGCGCTGAGGCAGTTCACCGACGAATTCCTCGCAACGCGGGCAGCCATCCGGGTTAGTATTCCCATCTTGTTCTTTCTTGATCTTGATTTCTCTCGTGGGGGCGCGTCAGCGCACCCACTGGGTGTAGTCCCCGAGTTCCGAGTCGGCTGCTGAGCAGGCGGCTTGGAACTTCTTGGAGGTTTTGTCTTTGCTGTTTTTGTTCTCACTTCGGTCTTCTGTCCGTCTTGCAGGACTACCACAACCTCCGAGCGGCCGCCTTCAACTCCCAGGCTCGGGAGCTGACTCAGAAGACCGCCGACCTTACTGAGAGCCGAGGTATGTGACTTGATCTTTATCTCATGTGGGGGCGCGTCAGCGCACCCACTGGGTGTAGTCCCCGAG
Organism: Triticum aestivum; assembly: GCF_018294505.1. NCBI lineage: Eukaryota > Viridiplantae > Streptophyta > Magnoliopsida > Poales > Poaceae > Triticum > Triticum aestivum. Next base: position 70,017,785 of record NC_057802.1, read on the forward strand.
ATTCGGGCCGACTGCTGAGCAGTCGGCTCGGATCTTCCTTGACGATTTCTTATTGTTCTTCTTCTTCTGCCGTCTCTGCAGCGGCCAACGCCAGTCTGAGGGCACAGCTGGGGGAGTCCCAGACTGCTCTTCGTGCCAAGGACGCCGAGCTCGCCGCCTTGGTGCAGGAGCGCGACCGCCTGGTCAAGAAGCTAGCCGACCAGGAGGAAAGCCACAAGGTGGCACTGAAGGCGGCGCAGGACCGCGAGGCCACTCTCCAGGCCGAGTTCGAGACGGAGGCCGCCGGCTGGGCAGAGGCCAGGCAGACTCTGGTCTCCGGCTATGGCCAGATCGAGGATCTGGTTGACGGTAAGCCGTCTATCTCTTCGTCCTTTCTTGCTATCTGCCACTTTGGCTTGTTTTCTGATTTTGGTGTTCTTTTCTTCCTTTCTTCTTCGCGCAGAGTATTTCCCTGGCTATTCGACTGCCGCCAACCAGGCCATCGAGGCCCGTCGCCAACCGAAGAGGCAGGCCGGCTTCGAGATATCGCCAACCGCCGGCCGCTCGCTGGAGGAACTGCTCCTGGCGATCCAGGCTCGCATCCAGCCGGCTCACCGGCTGCTCCGCCGGCTTCAGCGTGCGGGGGCGCAGGTCTTGGCCGCCCTCTGGCCCGGCCAAGCGGTCCCTCGCACCCCCAGTCGGACCGCCGACTGGCTGGAGGTGGCAGTCGGCCGCTTCGAGGCTTGGAAGGCCTCGGCGGCTCGCTCCGGCGCCAGGCGGGCGCTGGAGTTCGTCAAGGCCTCGTATCCCGGCCTGAACCTGGAGCAGCTGGCTACCTGGCGGCAGCAGGCCGACACGGAGCTGGAGCCGGTGCGGCCGGCCATCATTGGGCGGGCTTCGGCGATCGCCGACTATACCGACACCAGTGTCTTCGCCCCCGAGGTGGACGACAATGGAGTCGCCCAGCCGGAAGATTGGTTCGGGCTGGACCCGGCGTACGGCGAGGACTCGGCGGAGGAGATCGACTCCAGCGACGAGGGCGAAGAGGAGGAGGGGAGGGTGAAGACGCCGAGCCGGCTGATGGAGCAGCCGGCCAGCCTCAGCCTGACCACGCCTCCAGCACTACGTCGCGCGCGAGTGCGTCTCCTGCCGCCGGAGGTGGTCAAGCCGGGACCCGCTAGGCGGCCACTCCTTCAGCCGGCGAGGCCGCCTTCACCGACCAGCTCGGCCTTCATGTCGCGCCCTAGTCTTCTTTCTTTTGTTTTCCTGTTTTGTTACTTTTGAACAATGTTTGGTTAAGTCTGCACAATTCCACCCACTGGGTGTATTCAAACTTAAGTCTGTTGCCGGCCTGTTGGCGGCTTTTATGTATATATAGTTTATGCAACTTGGCCTTTCCTTGTACTTTTTGCTTTTTGTCCTTCTGCTTTTTCCTTTGCCGCCCTCCCTTGGTTGCCGCCTCCCCAGTCAAACAGTTGCTCTGCAATCTGTAGCCAGGGAGTGCCTGGCCGATTGGGGAGGGGGAAGTACTTTAGCTCTGCTGGACTAAAGCTAAGTTTTTTAGGAAGCCGGCCAGCCGGCAGGCATATTTGGAGGCCGTCTCTTTGCTACATAGATTGGTTGTTCCTTAGCCGTTTTTCATGCAGGCGTCCTTTCTGTCTTCTCTCTTGCTAGTCGGCAGTCAGTTATTTGAGCTGCGACTTTCAACAAGAGAGGACTTGGGAGCCGGCGCACTACTTTTCTGACTTTAGGAAAAACTTGCGATGTAGCTCAAGGCGGCCAGTCCCCGGGCCGACTAGTCGAACCCGGTGCCGGACAAAAATTCGAAATGTAATAATACATTCATGGATATGACACTAGTCATTCATAGATAAACAAAGGCAGTCCCCGAGTACTAGTCGGGGGGCCTGTTGGTTTGTGCTTAATACAAAAGGGGAGCGTGATACATACTGCTTTTCAGCTGTAAAATCGTCTTAGGAGGTTTGCGTTCCATGGTCGCTCCGACTCCTTGCCGGAGTCGTCTCTCTTGCGTACTCTTGGTTTTTGCGCATCGATCAAGTAGTAGGAGTCGTTGCCGAGTGCCTTGCTGATGACGAAGGGGCCTTCCCAAGGGGCCGAGAGCTTGTGCTGGCCGGCTGTTCGCTGGATCAGCCGGAGCACAAGGTCGCCCTCTTGGAAGGATCTTGGCTTGACCTTGCGGTTGTAGTAGCGGCGCAACCCTTGCTGGTAGATGGCGGACCGGCTGAGGGCTAACAGCCGAACTTCTTCCAGTAGGTCGACGCTGTCTTCTCTTGCTTCTTTGGCTTCCTCCTCCGTGTACATGGTGATCCGAGGCGAGTCGAACTCGTTGTCTGTGGGGATGACAGCCTCGGCACCGTACACGAGGAAGAATGGAGTGAAGCCGGTTGACTTGTTGGGTGTAGTGCGCAGACTCCAGAGGACAGCCGGCAGCTCTTCGAGCCAGCAGCCGGCTGATCGCTCCAGTGGCACAACAAGTCGGGGCTTGATGCCGGAGAGGATGAGTCCATTTGCTCGCTCGACCTGGCCGTTTGACTGCGGGTGGGCAACGGACGCTAAGTCCAGTCGGATACGCTGCGTCGCGCAGAAATGTGCCAGTGCACCTTTGGCGAAGTTTGTGCCGTTGTCGGTGATGATGCTGTGCGGCACGCCGTACCGAGTAGTGATGTCGGTGATGAATGTTACGACAGTCGGCCCGTTCAGCTTCTTAATCGGCTTGGCTTTGATCCACTTTGTGAACTTGTCCACAGCAACGAGTAGATGTGTCAAGCCGCCGCAGGCTGTCTTGAAAGGGCCTACCATGTCCAGTCCCCAGACGGCAAAAGGCCAGGTGAGGGGAATGGTCTTGAGTGCAGAAGCCGGCAGGTGTTGCTTGGAACTAAAAACTTGGCATCCTCTGCAGCTCTTGACTATTTCTTTAGCATCCTCCAAGGCAGTCGGCCAGAAGAAACCATGGCGGAAAGCCTTGGCCACAAGGGATCTTGAGGCTGCGTGGTGGCCGCATTCGCCTTGGTGGATGTCTTTGAGGATTGCCACTCCTTTTTCTGGCTCGACGCAACGCTGGAAGACTCCAGTGACGCTGCGCTTCACAAGCTCCCTGTTGATTATTGTGTATGCTGCGGCTCGTCGTTGCACTAGTCTTGCTGAGATCTCATCAGCCGGCAGCTCTCTGCTGACTAGGAACTTGAGGATGGGCTGGGCCCATGAGGGAGCTGTGACTTCTTCTTCTGTTAATGTGGCCACCATGACTCGAGTGGGTGGGTTGGGTGTTGCATTGGAGTCGGCCACCGCTTCTTGTGTCGTTGCAGTCCCCGGGCCGACTGCTGCAGTCCCCGAGCCGGGTTCTGAAGTCCCCGGGCCGGGTGCGACTACGACAGTCCCCGGGCCAGTCGTCGGAGTCCCCGTGCCGCCTGCGGGATTTCTCGAGTCGGATCCGGCTGTTTCTGGCGCAGGCGGTACGAAGATGGAATCCGACTCTGGAGACGGCTTGATGGACGGCTTGAGGAGGCTCTGGAGGGAGACGCCAGTCGGGATGGCTTGTCGGGTGGAGCCGATCCGTGCTAGGGCATCTGCTTGGTCGTTGTCGGCCCTTGGCACGTGAAGGAACTCGCACCCTTCGAAGTATCCGCTCATCTGTTGGACGAGAAAACGGTAGCTCGCCATGTTCGCGTCCTTGGCGTCCCAGTCGCCAGATGATTGCTCGACCACCAAGTCTGAGTCGCCGTAGCACAGGATCCGGCGTATGCCGAGTTCTTTGGCTAGCCGGAGCCCGTGTACGAGCGCCTCGTACTCGGCGACGTTGTTGGAGGCGGCGAAGTGGATCTGCAGTGTGTACTTGAGCTTGTCGCCTTTGGGAAAGGTGAGGACGATGCCGGCTCCCAAGCCGGTGCGCATCTTGGACCCATCAAAGTGCATCCGCCAATGGGTAGAGTCGGGAGCCGGCGGTAAGTACTGGGTCTCGGCCCAGTCGACGAGGAAGTCGGCCAATGCTTGCGACTTGATGGCGGTGCGGGGTTGATAGAAGATCGTGTAGGGCGCCAAGGCAATGGCCCATTTGGCCACCCGGCCGGATGCATCCCGGCTGCCTATGATCTCGGCGAGCGAGGCAGTGCACACGACCGTGATGGGGTGCTCTTGGAAGTAGGGCTTCAATTTCTTGGCAGCGAAGTACACCCCATAGCACATCTTCTGGTAGTGCGGGTAGTTTTGCTTGGAGCTGGATAGTACTTCGCTGAGGTAGTAGACCGGCCTCTGGACCAGCTGGGCTTGACCTTCCTCCGGGCGCTGGACCACAACAACAGTGCTGACGACTCGGCTAGTCGCGGCGATGTAGAGGAGCATGGGCTCCTTCTCAGTCGGCGCAGCCAGGACAGGCGGAGTGGTCAACATTTTCTTCAACTCATGGAAGGCTTGGTCGGCTTGATCATTCCACTCGAAGTGAGTGGACTTCTTCATGAGTCGGTACAGGGGGAGAGCCTTTTCTCCTAGTCGGCTGATAAAACGATTCAGGGAGGCTAAGCAGCCAGTGAACTTCTGCACATCTCGCAGCTTGGTGGGAATCTCCATCCTCTCGATGGCCCTGATCTTGACAGGGTTGCACTCAATGCCGCGTTCGGACACCAGGAAGCCTAGCAGCTGGACAGCTGGCACTCCGAATACGCACTTCTCGGGATTGAGCTTGATTTGGAATCGGCGCAAGTTGGCAAATGTTTCTTTCAGGTCTTCCAGCAAGGTACCGCGCTCCTCTGTCTTCACCACAATGTCGTCTACATAGACGTGGGCATTTCTGCCAAGTTGTTTCAAGAGACATTTCTGCATGCAACGCTGAAAAGTGGCACCGGCATTTCTTAAGCCGAATGTCATTGTCAGGTAGCAGAAAGCTCCAAAGGGTGTGATGAAGGCAGTCTTCAGGCGGTCAGCCGGGTCCAACTTGATCTGATGATACCCTGAGTATGCATCCAAAAAACTTAACAGCTCGCTTCCGGCTATGGAGTCTATCACTTGATCAATCCGTGGCAGAGCAAACGGGTCCTTTGGGCAGGCCTTGTTCAAACTCGTGTAGTCTATACACATGCGCCACTTGTTATTCTTCTTCAGGACCAGAACTGGGTTGGCAAGCCACTCTGGAAAGAACACTTCCATGATAAAGCCGGCGGCAAGGAGCCGGGCTATCTCTTCTCCCACGATTCTTCGCTTCTCTTCTGATAGTCGGCGGAGGGGCTGCTTGACCGGCTTCGCATCATCTCGGACGTGTAGCTTGTGCTCGGCGAAATCCTTTGGGACACCCGGCATGTCCTTTGGGGACCATGCAAAGATGTCTCGATTCTCACGGAGGAAGTCGACGAGCTCGCCTTCCTATTTACTGTCCAAGTTCGCCCCAATCACGGCGAACCTCTCCGGGTTCTCCGGGTCCAGAGGTATCTTCTTCGTCTCTTTTGCAGGCTGGAAGGAGCCCTGCGCATCACAATCCTTGGGGTTGGGGGACAAGGCCGGCTGCTTGCCGGCCATGGCCACAACCCGTTCCAACATCTTCTTCTCTTCTGCCACCACGAGGGACTCGGCCAGCCGGCTGCTGGCCATGGCACACTCGATGGACTTCTTGTAGTCGCCGGCTACCGTGATGATCCCCTTCGAGCTCGGCATCTTCATCTTCAGGTAGGCGTAGTGGGGCACAGCCATGAACTTGGCCAAAGCAGGTCGGCCAAGCAGTGCATGATAGGGGCTCTCCAAATCCACTACCTCGAACCATATTGCTTCCCGGCGAAAATGATCTTTGTCTCCGAAGAGAACATCCATTTTGATCTTGTCGATCGGAGAGCAAGATAGGCCGGGTACGATACCATGGAAGACGGTGCGGCTCGGCATGAGCTGCTTCGCTTTGATGTTCAGCTTGTCCATGGTATCGCGGTACAGTATGTTGATACTGCTTCCGCCGTCTATCAGGACGCGGGAAAATCTGGCAGCTCGCCTCTCCGTCGCAAGGGTGACGCCCAAGACCATAGCATAGGAGCCAGGCGAAGGCATCACCTCTGGGTGGTCGGCCTGGCTCCAGCTGATTGGCTTTTCTGACCAGTGCATGAACTCGGCGGTGCTAGAGGCGACTGCATTCACTTCTTGGTGCTGTCGGCGTCGGCTGCGCTAGTGAAGACGACGTAGGCGTCGTGCGCTTCGGGGAACTCGTCTTGGATGGCGCCGACTGCCGGCCGGGCCGCCGGCTGCTGGGGGGCTGGGGGCGGCTGGCCGGGAGGCGGAGGCGGCAACATTCCCTCACCCTTGGTGATGCGGGTGAGCCAATGGCACTTCCGGGTTGTATGGTTGGACGGCTTCGCGCCTCTATGGAACTTGCAAGGGGCATCGAGTGCTTGTTCGTAGGAGAAAGATGGCTGCCAGGGCGGGCGGCCACCCTTCTTCTTGGGAGCGGGCCGCTCTTCGGGCTGCTCGTCTTCAACTGTGGCCACCTGCCGACTGGAGGAAGTCGGCATGGGGCCCTTGCGCTTGTGGTCGTTCTGGTAGGGGCGCCGATTAGGGTCGCTAGCCGGCGTCTTGGGAGCCGGAGCAATTACTTTCCCCGAGGCGTCCACTCGGAGCTCGGTCTTCATTGAGGAGTCGGCAGTGGCGTATTTGTCGGCGGTGATCAGCAACTCGTCGAGGGTAGCCGGCTCATCGCAGAGGAGTCGGTGCTTGAGGAGGGTGCCCTCTCGGCACCCGGCGGTGAAGTACTCGATGGCCTGGACCTCGTGCACTCCCTCGCAGGAGTTGCGGAGCTCGGCCCATCACGTGAGGTAGTCGCGGGTCGACTCGTTGGGCCCCTGGACGCAGAGGGAGAGCTGGCGAGGCTTGGGAGGCCGCTTGTAGGTGCTGGTGAAGTTGCGGACGAAAACTTCGGTGAAGTCCAGCCAACTGTTGATGCTGTAGGGCTTGAGGCTATTGAGCCATGTGCGCGCTGTGCCTTGCAACATGAGGGGGACGTACTTCACGGCGACGCGCCGATTGCCGTTGGCTATGCTGACGGCCGTGGAGTAGTCGATGAGCCAATCTTCCGGCTTCACCGAGCCGTTGTATTTGGGCGTGTCTCTGGGGAGCGAGAACCCTTTGGGGAAGGGCTCGTCGCGGATGCGGGGGCCAAAGCATGGCGGGCCGACATCATCTTCTTCTTCTAACGCCAAGGATCGAGCAAGGTGGTCGATCCTGTGGCGGGCGTCGTTCTCGCCGACTCCTTCTCGGCGGCCGAGTCGGTCGCCAAGAGTCGGGTGCGTGATAGGCGGCAGAGTGAGGCGTCTTTCTCTTCGAGGCGGGGGAGGAGGCAGATTTCCTTGGTGCTCCATAGCTCGAGGGCGGCCATCCGCGTCGCGCTCGATGGTGATGCGAGTACGGCTGCGGCTGGCAGCCGGCTCCTTGTCTTTCTTCTGGCGCGCGCCGCTCGCAGTCGGCAAGCGGGACGTCGCGGCGTGCTCCCTGCGCGGGGGATGACTATCAGCACGGGCGCCGGCTTCGTGTCGTTCTGTAGCCGCGTCGATCAGCTGCTGGATCTGTCTTGTCATGTAGGGGAGCTCGTCGGCTCCCAGCCCATTGAGCTCCTCTGCAGCCGCTTGAGCGGCTCGCAGATTCTCGAGCGGGGTGGCGTAGACGGGGCGATCTGCGCCCAGCATGCTGGCAACGGCTGCGCCGCGCTTCTGGACGAAGCCGGCTCGGCTCGGGCCGCTAGGCGGCGGCGTGCCGAAGGCGGCGCGGTCGACTTCGCGCTGGTGGGCCTCGGTGAAGCGTCTCATCGAGGCTATCTTCTGGCCCTCCACGATGAGGGCAAGGCGGCGTGCCTCCAGGGTTTCGGCGTCGGCGTCGGCCGGGATGGGGACGGAGAGGTCGTGCATCGCCGCTTGCTGGGCGTCGCGGGCATTCTCGCCCGAGTTGGAGACGTGGCTGATGACCAACACTTCGGTGACAGCGCTGCTGCCGCTGTCAGCTCGAGGGAGGGGGTCGTCGAAGACCACCACGTCGGAGGGGTAGGCGTCGAGCGACGCGGTGTCGGAGTCGATGAGCATCGGGTCGGTGGAGCCGACAGACTCCATGTCCGCAGCAGGCTCGCTGGAGACGTGAAGTTGGTCGAGGAGGCTGACGAGGCGGCTCTCGGGGTAGTCGGTGCTTGCGTCGGACGCAGGCTCGTCGGAGATGCGAGTCTCGCCGAGCAGATCGGCGAGGCGGCTCGCTGCGCAGGTGTCGTCGACGCCTTGTAGTGCGTCGAGGCAAACGCCATCGGGCGCAGCAGGCTGGCTACGCTCGCGGGGGAGGAAGAGGGTTCCCGTCCAGAACAGGTCTCCGGACGACGGTGCACCTGGCCCCACGGTGAACGCCAAATGTCTGGTGGTTGGTGCGACATATGCCAAGGGATGGCTTATCATTGTGGGAGCCAATAAAACGTCGCCGGTGCCCGGAAACGGGATGAGGCGAAGACATGCACGCCGGCGAATCATACCCAGGTTCGGGGCTCTCCGAGGAGATAACACCCCTAGTCCTGCTCTGCGGGGTCTCCGCATGATCACTAGATCGATAAAAGGTAGCTACAATCGCTCCTAGAGCTGTTGAGATCAAGGGAGAAGAAGAACAAGGCTAGCTCTTGCTTCTCTCTATCTATGGTGTGGGTGTGTGCTATGCTTAGAGGGCAACTCTATGCTCAGAGGCCAACTATGCTTGGGTGCGAACCCTTTGCATGGGTGCTCCGGGGGGTTTATATAGGCCTACCCCCCGGGGGTACAATGGTAATCCGGCTAGGCTCTGGCCCCAGCCGTCAGTGTCTACACTCGCCGGCTTCTCCGCCGGCTGCTAGGTCCCACTAGCTGGTGGGTCCTGCCGGCTGCCGGCTACTCGGTCGACAGGCCGGCCCTACCGCATAGGGTCTTGTCGGCGGCTGCTTACTGTAGCCTCGCCTGTGATGACGGGGGCTTTGTCGAGGTAAGCGTGGCTACAGTGGGCCACCTCGGGGGCTATCACTGTAGCCTTACCTCGTCTTGTCTCCTTAATGGGGCTCCTGCTTCGAGGAAGGGAGTAGCCGGCTTCTGGAGGCCTGCTACGCTCTTGGCCGACTGGGAAAGGCCGGGCCGCCTTCACGCCTCTCTCTGGCCAAAGGGGCCCGCCGCCCGCGGGCCATACGGGAGTCGGTCGTGGGTGACGTCGAGGCCAACATGGCTACAGTGCCGAGCCGCACGGGAGACGTCCGTCCCGTACGGCCTCCTGTAGCCACGCCCGCCTCGGGCTTCGGAGGTAGTGGGCCGCACTGTGGCCACACCCCGTCATGTCGCCGTTATGTGGGAATGGTTTTGGAGTGGTTGTGGTCTTGGCCGGCTCCTAGGAGTCGGCGTCCTTCTTGGCCGGCTTCTTGGAGTCGGCCACCCCGTAGTTGTCCTGGGGAGGAGTTGGTGAGGCTGGGTCGCCCTCCGGGAGTCGGCTTTAGTGGTAGCCGGCCAGGGAAGGCGGCCCAACGCTCGGAGTGCTTGGAGGCCCGAAGGCCTGATAATTTTTTCAGAAGAACCAGGGGCAGTCGGTTAGGCTACTCGTGGCCATTTACTCCGACACAGGCCATCCCATCACTGTGGTTAGTTCTGCTCCTTTAGGGGATATCATTCAAAACAGAGAAGCCACAGGTCGGGTAGCCAAGTGGGCCATTGAGTTTGGACCTCATGGTTTGAAGTATATGCCTTGGACAGCCATCAAGTCTCAAGCACTTGTGGATTTCATCAATCATTGGACGGAGCTACAGCTGCCTGAGGAGAAGCCAGATAACACATATTGGACTATTCATTTTGATGGATCCAGGCAGTTGGAGGGCTCGAGGGCTGGAGTTGTTTTAACTTCCCCACGAGGTGATAAATTTTCTTACGTTCTCCGGTTGATGTTTCCTTGTACTAATAATGCAGCTGAGTATGAGGCCTTGCTCCATGGTCTTCGGATGGCTAAAGAGATGAACTTAAGCCGGGTAAGATGTTTCGGCGACTCAGATTTGGTGGCTCAGCAAGTTTCAGGCACTTGGGATTCTAAGGATCCACCCGACGGCTTATTGCCGAGAGGTCGATGCTATTGCTGGTCACCTTAAAGGTTATCAGGTTGAACATGTTGATCGCAGGAAAAATGAAGCGGCTGATGCTTTAAGCCGGTTAGGGTCCCAGCGTAAGCCGGTGACACCTAACACATTCCTGGATATTCTACATAACCCTTCAGTCAAATTGCCTACAGAGGAAGATCTAGCTATTCCTGACCCAGAAGCACAATTGGTGGCAGCTCTTCATGTTATTCCTGACTGGACAGTCCCATATTTGGCTTATATGACCCGAGGCGAGTTACCTGAGGATGAATCTTTGGCCAGGCAGATAACCCGGCGGTCTAAGTCAATGTCTATTGTCAATGGGGAGTTGCATCATCGCAGTGACACAGGGGCGTTTCAACGTTGCGTTTCTCCTGAGGAAGGCTGTGAAATTTTACGAGAGATTCACGAAGGAGATTGTGGTCATCATGCCGGCTCTAAGTCTCTCGTGGCCAAGGCTTTCCGTCACGGATTTTATTGGTTGACGGCTCATGCTGATGCAGAAGAATTGGTCAGTAAATGTGATGGTTGTTAGAAATTTTCACGATGAGCTCATGTGCTGGCTCAAGAATTGAGGATGATTCCAATTGCTTGGCCGTTTGCAGTTTGGGGCCTTGATATGGTTGGACCCTTCAAAAGGTCCAAGGATAAAAAGACCCACCTTCTGGTGGCAGTTGACTAATTTAGGAAGTGGTTTGAAGCAGAGCCGGTCAGTAAGTGTGACGCAGCGATGGCGGTTCAATTTATCAAAAAGGTGATTTTCTGTTTTGGTATTCCCCACAGCATTATAACTGACAATGGCACTAATCTGTCTAAGGGTGCTATGAAAGAATTTTGTCAACGTGAGCATATTCGCCTTGATGTATGCTACCTCTTGAGCACTGCATTGGTTTTCCCATGAAGAGGAAAGGGTGATGCAGCAAAGTAGCGTAAGTATTTCCCTCAGTTTTTTGAGAACCAAGGTATCAATCCAGTAGGAGGCCACGCACGAGTCCCTCGCACCTACACAAACAAATAAATCCTCGCAACCAACGCGATAAGGGGTTGTCAATCCCTACACGATCACTTACGAGAGTGAGATCTGATAGATATGATAGAATAATATTTTTGGTATTTTTATGATAAAGATGCAAAGTAAAATAAAAGCAAAATAAAAGGCAACGGAAATAGCTAAGTGTTGGAAGATTAATATGATGGAAAATAGACCCGGGGGCCATAGGTTTCACTAGTGGCTTCTCTCGAGAGCATAAGTATTTACGGTGGGTGAACAAATTACTGTTGAGCAATTGACATAACTGAGCATAGTTATGAGAATATCTAGGTATGATCATGTATATAGGCATCACGTCCGAGACAAGTAGACCAATTCCCGCCTACATCTACTACTATTACTCCACACATCGACCGCTATCCAGCATGCATCTAGAGTATTAAGTTCATAAGAACAGAGTAACGCTTTAAGCAAGATGACATGATGTAGAGGGATAAACTCATGCAATATGATATAAACCCCATCTTGTTATCCTCGATGGCAACAATACAATACGTGCCTTGCTGCCCCTACTGTCACTGGGAAAGGACACCGCAAGATTGAACCCAAAGCTAAGCACTTCTCCCATTGCAAGAAAGATCAATCTAGTAGGCCAAACCAAACTGATAATTCGAAGAGACTTACAAAGAATTCAGAAGATTCAAATATTGTTCATAGATAAACTTGATCGTAAACCCACAATTCATCGGTCTCAAAAAACACACTGCAAAAGAAGATTACATCGAATAGATCTCCACGAGAGAGGGGGAGAACATTGTATTGAGATCCAAAAAGAGAGAAGAAGCCATCTAGCTAGTAACTATGGACCCGAAGGTCCGAGGTAAACTACTCACACATCATCGGAGAGGCTATGGTGTTGATGTAGAAGCCCTCCATGATCGATGCCCCCTCCGGCGGAGCTCCGGAACAGGCCCCAAGATGGGATCTCACGGGTACAGAAAGTTGCGGCGGTGGAATTAGGTTTTTGACTCCGTATCTGGTAGTTTGGGGGTACGTAGGTCTATATAGGAGGAAGGAGTACGTCGGTGGAGCAACAGGGGGCCCACGAGGGTGGAGGGCGTGCCTGGGGGGGGGGGGGTAGGCGCGCCCCCTACCTCGTGCCTTCCTGGTTGATTTCTTGACATAGGGTCCAAGTCCCCTGGATCACGTTCGTTCCAAAAATCACGTTCCCGAAGGTTTCATTCCGTTTGGACTCCGTTTGATATTCTTTTTCTGCGAAACTCTGAAATAGGCAAAAAAACAGCAATTCTGGGCTGGGCCTCCAGTTAATAGGTTAGTCCCAAAAATAATATAAAAGTGTATAATAAAGCCCAATAATTTCCAAAACAGAATATAATATAGCATGGAACAATAAAAAATTATAGACACGTTGGAGACGTATCAAGCATCTCCAAGCTTAATTCCTGCTCGTCCTCGAGTAGGTAAATGATAAAAACAGAATTTTTGATGTGGAATGCTACTTGGCATAATTTCAACATAATCCTTCTTATTGTGGCATGAATGTTCAGATTTGATATGATTCAAGATAAAAGTTTAATTTTGACATAAAAACAATAATACTTCAAGCATACTAACTAAGCAATTATGTCTTATCAAAATAACATAGCCAAAGCAAGTTATCCCTACAAAATCATATAGTCTGGCTATGCTCCATCTTCCCCACACAAAATATTCCTATCATGTACGACCCCGGTTTTCGCCAAGCAATTGGTTCATACTTTCAACGCGCTTCAGCGTTTTCAACTCTTACGCAATACATGAGCGCAAGCCATGGATATAGCACTATGGTGGAATGAGGTATAATGGTAGGGGTTATGTGGGAAGAGAAAAAAGGAGAAAGTCTCACATCAACGAGGCTAATCAACGGGCTATGGAGATGCCCATCAATTGATGTTAATGCGAGAAGTAGGGATTTCCATGGAATGGATGCACTAGAGCTATAAGTGTATGAAAGCTCAAAAAGAAAACTAAGTGGGTGTGCATCCAACTTGCTTGTTCACGAAGACCTCGGGCATTTGAGGAAGCCCCTCATTGGAATATACAAGCCAAGTTCTATAATGAAATTTCCCACTAGTATATGAAAGTGACAAAATGAGAGACTCTCTATTATGAAGATCACAGTGCTACTTTGAAGCACAAGTGTGGTAAAAGGATAGTAACATTGTCCCTTCTCTCTTTTTATCTCATCATTTTTTTATTTGGGACTTTTCTCTTTTTTTATGGCCTCTTATTTATTTATTTATTTAAGTCCGGAGTCTCATCCCGACTTGTGGGGGAATCATAGTCTCCCTCATCCTTTCCTCACTTGGGACAATGCTCTAATAATGATGATCTCACACTTTTATTTACTTACAACTCATGAATTACAACTCAATACTTAGAACAAAATATGACTCTATATGAATGCCTCCGGTGGTGTACCGGGATATGCAATGAATCAAGAGTGACATGTATGAAAGAATTATGAACGGTGGCTTTGCCACAAATACTATGTCAACTACATGATCATGCAAAGCAATATGACAATAATGGAGCGTGTCATGATAAATGAAACGGTGGAAAGTTGCATGACAATGTATCTCGGAATGGCTATGGAAATGCCATAATAGGTAGGTATGGTGGCTGTTTTGAGGAAGATATAAGGAGGTTTATGTGTGATAGGGCGTATCATATCACGGGGTTTGGATGCACCGGCGAAGTTTGCACCAACTCTCAAGGTGAGAAAGGGCAATGCGCGGTACCGAAGAGGCTAGAAAATTGCGGAAAGGTAAGTGTGCGTATAATCCATGGACTCACATTAGTCATAAAGAACTCATATACTTATTGCAAAAATTTATTAGCCCTCGAAGCAAAGTACTACTACGCATGCTCCTAGGGGAAGGGTTGGTAGGAGTTAACCATCGCGCGATCCCGACCGCCACACAAAGGAAGACAATCAAAAAATACTTCATGCTCCGACTTCGTTACATAACGGTTCACCATACGTGCATGCTACGGGAATCACAAACTCCAACACATGTATTTTACAATTCCACAATTACTCAACTAGCACAACTATGATATTACTACCTTTATATCTCAAAACAATTATCAAGCATCAAATTTCATGATATTAATTAAAGCAAATTGCCATGCTATTTCAAGACTCTCAAAATAATATAAGTGAAGCATGAGAGATCAATAGTTTCTATAAAACAAATCCACCACCGTGCTCTAAAAGATATAAGTGAAGCACTAGAGCAAAAACTATATAGCTCAAAAAATATAAGTGAAGCACATAGAGTATTCTAATAAATTCCGAATCAAGTGTGACTCTCTCAAAAGGTGTGTACAGCAAGGATGATTGTGGGAAACTAACAAATAAAGACTCAAATAATACAATACACTCCAAGCAAAACACATATCATGTGGTGAACAAAAATATAGCTCCAAGTAAAGTTACCGATGGAAGTAGACGAAAGAGGGGATGCCTTCCGGGGCATCCCCAAGATTTGGCTTTTAGGTGTCCTTAGATTATCTTGGGGTGCCATGTGCATCTCCAAGCTTAGGCTCTTTCCACTCCTTGTTCCATAATCCATCAAATCTTTCACCCAAAACTTGAAAACTTCACAACACAAAACTCAGCAGAAAATCTCGTGAGCTTCGATAGCGAAAGAAAACAAAAGACCACTTCAAGGTACTGTAATGAACTCATTATTTATTTATATTGGTGTTAAAACTACTGTATTACAACTTCTCTATGGTTTATAAACTATTTTACTAGCCATAGATTCATCAAAATAAGCAAACAACACACGAAAAACAGAATCTGTCAAAAACAGAACAGTCTGTAGTAATCTGTAACTAACGCAAACTTCTGGAACTTCAAAACTTCAGCCAAAATAGCAAGACCTAGACAATTTGTCTATTGATCAGCAGCAATTGGAATCAATATTTTATCACGTTCTGGTGATTTTTAACAATTATTTTCGTGAACAGAAAGTTTCTGGAATTTTCAGCAAGATCAAATAACTATTATCCAAGAAGATCCTATAGGTTTAACTTGGCACAAACACTAATTAAAACATAAAAACACATCTAACCAGAGGCTAGATCAAATATTTACTCCTAAACAGAAGCAAAAAGCAAAAAGCAAAAAACAAAAAATAAAATTTGGTTGCCTTCAACAAGCGCTATCGTTTAACGCCCCTAGCTAGGCATAAAAGCAAAGATAGATCTAGGTATTGCCATCTTTGGTAGGCAATCCATAAGTGGCTCTCATACTAGATTCATAAGGTAATTTTATTTTCTTTCTAGGGAAGTGTTCCATGCCTTTCTTTAATGGAAATTGGAACCTAATATTCCCTTCCTTCATATCAATAATTGCACCAATCGTTCTAAGGAAAGGTCTACCAAGAATAATGGGACATGAAGGATTGCAATCTATGTCAAGAACAATAAAATCTACGGGAACATAGTTCCTATTCGCAACAATAAGAACATCATTAATTCTTCCCATAGTTTTCTTAATGGTGGAATCCGCAAGGTGTAAGTTCAAAGAGCAATCATCAAAATCACGGAAACCTAGCAAATCGCACAAAGTCTTTGGAATCGTGGAAACACTAGCACCCAAATCACACAAAGCATAGGATTCATGATCTTTAATTTTAATTTTAATAGTAGGTTCCCACTCATCATAAAGTTTTCTAGGGATAGAAACTTCCAACTCAAGTTTTTCTTCATAAGATTGCATCAAAGCATCAACGATATGTTTGGTAAAAGCTTTATTTTGGCTATAAGCATGAGGAGAATTTAGCACGGATTGCAAGAAGGAAATACAATCTATCAAAGAGCAGCTATCATAATTAAATTCCTTGAAATCCAAAATAGTGGGTTCATTAATATCTAATGTTTTGATCTCTTCAATCCCACTTTTATCAATTTTAGCATCAAGATCTAAAAACTCCGCATTTCTAGAACGCCTTCTAGGTAAAGGTGGATCATGTTCAGTCCCATAATTATCAAGATTTATATTGCAAAACAAATATTTAATAGGAGACACATCAATAACTTTTAGATCTTCATCTTTGTTTTCATAAAAATTTGAAGAACACGCTTTTATAAAGCAATCTTTCTTAGCACGCATCCTAGCGGTTCTTTCTTTACGCTCATCAATGGAAATTCTCATGGCCTTAAGAGACTCATTGATATCATGTTTAGGTGGAATAGATCTAAGTTTCAAAGAATCAACATCAAGAGAAATTCTATCAACGTTCCTAGCTAATTCATCAACTTTAAGCAGTTTTTCTTCAAGCAAAGCATGGAAATTCTTTTGCGAATTCATAAATTCCTTAACACTAGTCTCAAATTCAGAAGGCATCTTATTAAAATTTCCATAAGAATTGTTGTAGGAATTACCATAATTATTGGAGGAATTACTAGGGTAAGGCCTAGGATTTAAGTTTCCTCTATACGCGTTATTACCAAAATTATTCCTACCAACAAAATTCACATCCAAAGATTCATTATTATTCTCAATCAAAGTAGACAAAGGCATATCATTAGGATCAGAAGAAACACTTTTATTAGCAAATAATTTCATAAGTTCATCCATCTTTCCACTGAAAACATTAATTTCTTCTACCGTGTGCACTTTTTTATTAGTAGATCTTTCAGTGTGCCATTGAGAATAATTAACCATAATATTATCTAGGAGTTTAGTAGCTTCTCCTAAAGTGATTTCCATAAAAGTGCCTCCCGCGGCCGAATCTAAAAGATTTCTAGAAGCAAAATTCAATCCGGCATAGAAATTTTGTATAAACATCCATAAATTCAAACCATGTGTAGGGCAATTACGTATCATTAATTTCATCCTCTCCCAAGCTTGTGCAACATGTTCATGATCAAGTTGCTTAAAATTAATAATATCGTTTCTAAGAGAGATGATCTTGGCGGGAGGAAAATACTTAGAGATAAAAGCATCTTTGCACTTATTCCAAGAATCAATGCTATTTTTAGGCAAAGACGAAAACCAAGCTTTAGCACGATCTCTAAGAGAAAAGGGGAATAGCTTCAATTTAACAATATCATTATCCACATCTTTCTTCTTTTTCATATCACACAAATCAACGAATCTATTTAGATGGGTAGCGGCATCTTCACTAGGAAGGCCGACGAATTGATCTTTCATGACAAGATTCATCAAAGCAGCATTGATTTCACAAGATTCAGTATCGGTAAGAGGAGCAATTGGAGTGCTAAGGAAATCATTGTTGTTGGTATTGGTGAAGTCACACAATTTAGTATTATCTTGAGCCATTGTGACAAGCAAGCAATCCAACACACGAGCAAACAAGAGACGGGCAAAAAGAGGCGAACGGAAAAGAGAGGGTGAATAAAACGGCAAGGGTGAAGTGGGGGAGAGGAAAACGAGAGGCAAATGGAAAATAATGTAATGCGGGAGATAAGGGTTTGTGATGGGTACTTGGTATGTTGACTTTTGCGTAGACTCCCCGGCAACGGCGCCAGAAATCCTTCTTGCTACCTCTTGAGCACTGCGTTGGTTTTCCCTTGAAGAGGAAAGGGTGATGCAACAAAGTAGCGTAAGTATTTCCCTCCGTTTTTTGAGAACCAAGGTATCAATCCAGTAGGAGGCCACGCACGAGTCCCTCGCACCTACACAAACAAATAAATCCTCGCAACCAACGCGATAAGGGGTTGTCAATCCCTACACGGTCACTTACGAGAGTGAGATCTGATAGATATGATAGAATAATATTTTTGGTATTTTTATGATAAAGATGCAAAGTAAAATAAAAGCAAAATAAAAGGCAACGGAAATAGCTAAGTGTCGGAATATTAATATGATGGAAAATAGACCCGGGGGCCACAGGTTTCACTAGTGGCTTCTCTCGAGAGCATAAGTATTTACGGTGGGTGAACAAATTACTGTTGAGCAATTGACAGAATTGAGCATAGTTATGAGAATATCTAGGTATGATCATGTATATAGGCAGTACGTCCGAGACAAGTAGACCGACTCCTGCCTGCATCTACTACTATTACTCCACACATCGACCGCTATCCAGCATGGATCTAGAGTATTAAGTTCATAAGAACAGAGTAACGCTTTAAGCAAGATGACATGATGTAGAGGGATAAACTCATGCAATATGATATAAACCCCATCTTGTTATCCTCGATGGCTACAATACAATAAGTGCCTTGCTGCCCCTACTGTCACTGGGAAAGGACACCGCAAGATTGAACCCAAAGCTAAGCACTTCTCCCATTGCAAGAAAGATCAATCTAGTAGGCCAAACCAAACTGATAATTCGAAGAGACTTATAAAGATAACCAATCATACATGAAAGAATTCAGAAGATTCAAATATTGTTCATAGATAAACTTGATCATAAACCCACAATTCATCGGTCTAAAAAAACACACCGCAAAAGAAGATTACATCGAATAGATCTCCACGAGAGAGGGGGAGAACATTGTATTGAGATCCAAAAAGAGAGAAGAAGCTATCTAGCCAATAACTATGGACCCGAATGTCTGAAGTAAACTACTCACACATCATCGGAGAGGCTATGGTGTTGATGTAGAAGCCCTCCGTGATCGATGCCCCCTCCGGCGGAGCTCCGGAACAGGCCCCAAGATGGGATCTCACGGGTACAGAAAGTTGCGGCGGTGGAATTAGGTTCTTGGCTCCGTATCTAGTAGTTTGGGGGTACGTAGGTATATATAGGAGGAAGGAGTACATCGGTGGAGCAACAGGGGGCCCACGAGGGTGGAGGGCGTGCCTGGGGGGGAGGGTAGGCGCGCCCCTACCTCGTGCCTTCCTAGTCGATTTCTTGACGTAGGGTCCAAGTCCCCTGGATCACGTTCGTTCCAAAAATCACGTCCCCGAAGGTTTCATTCCGTTTGGACTCCGTTTGATATTCTTTTTCTGCGAAACTCTGAAATAGGCAAAAAAACAACAATTCTGGGCTGGGCCTCCGGTTAATAGGTTAGTCCCAAAAATAATATAAAAGTGTATAATAAAGCCCAATAATGTCCAAAACAGAATATAATATAGCATGGAACAATAAAAAATTATAGATACGTTGGAGACGTATCAATGTATCATCAGTGGCTCACCCTCATTCTAATGGTCAAGCCGAGAGAGCCAATCAAGAAATTTTGAGAGGCATCAAGCCCTGGCTCATGGTCCCTTTGTAGAGGACACCGGGTTGTTGGGTGAGGAGTTGCCCTCAGTGTTATGGAGTATCAGTACTACCCCCAACAGATCTACGGGTTACACGCCTTTCTTCTTGGTTTACAGAGCAGAGGCGGTTCTCCCTAGTGACGTCCGTCACGATTCGCCCCGTGTGGCGGCTTATGTTGAAGCTAATAATGAAAAAGCACGTCAGGATGCACTTGACCTGTTGGATGAGGAGCCTGACCTTGCTGCGGCTCGTTCGACTATTTACCAGCAAGATCTGCGCCGTTATCACATCCGCCGGGTTAAACCAGAACCTTTCAAGAAGGCGACTTGGTGCTCCGGCTTATCCAGGATCAGAGTGATATGCATAAACTATCCCCACCTTGGGAAGGGCCTTTTGTGGTCAGCAAAAATCTGAACAATGGGTCATACTACCTTATCGATGTTCGAGGCCACAAGGACTCATGCACATCGGAGGAGAAGACCCGCCGGGCGTGGAATATTGCTCATCTTCGGCCTTACTATACTTGAGCCACCGGCTCTTGCGATGTACATATCTTGACAATGTATATATTATGATGAATATAATAAAGCCGGCATCCCTGATAATTCAGGGCCTCTGTCGTTTCATTTAAAAAAAATAATGAGTCTTTATTTTCACTTCGTATGATCACTTGGGGGCTTCGTGCTCATCGAGCATAGCTATGGCTACCCTCTTGATCCGGCTTGTACGCCATGATTACTAAATACTTGGGGGGGTTCCTGCTCATTGAGCATAGCTGTGATTACCCTATTCATCCGGCTTGTACGCCTGGAATGAAATATTACTTGGGGGCTCTTTGTTCAACGGACAAGATTTTTTATGACCCTTGTAATAGGCTTGGAAGCCAGGCTTGGAAGCCAGGTGTATTCACCTAAAAACCTGGGTTATCCTGCTTTTTAAGTCTGCCACTCCTCCCAGATTGACTGGAATGACTCGCCGTACTTTTGACAAGTTAATCTTATACAGACCCTGAACTTGTCAAAGTTAAAACGATGATTGGTCATTTGAGGCCCGACTTATAAGGTTAAGTGAAGGTTTAACTCAGCGGCTGTGCGGCCCTTTGATAGCACTTGATTTGAAGGTTTGGCAGCCTATGAAAGCCTTGTTTCTGTCTTTTTATTTATATTTGATTTGAATATTTTGTGACATGTTGATACATGGATGAAAACCGATGAAGGCTATGACGTCTCATGGTTCATATATGAATCTATCCGGAGTTTGTTAACCCAGCCTGGCTTTGGACTATAAGTCACCAGTGTATGATGATCTTGTATACTTGGAAGCGTTGTGCTCTAAGTTTTGGGATATTACCCCTTGCTGCATGCGGCATTGTAAGCCGGCGGTATATGTGAATTAAACAGGGCGTTGTACTCTGTCTTTGGATTGTCGCATTAGCTGGCACCTTAAGCCGGCGGTCTGTGTAAATGTCACAAGTATGATGTTCATTTCTATATAAGGTTTTTGTTAAGCCGACCCTGGTTATGGACTGTCTTAGTCACCAGTGGTTTTTATATAGGGTGTTGTGACCCGCCCTGGGGTAAACCGCCAGGGTACTTGTGATCTGTTTTGTGTGCAGGTAAAATAATAAATCTCGCATACATAGTTGATGAAATCATGAGCATAAGTGGCCGAGCTTCAACTGGTAAAGCGGCAGTGTCATGCAAAACAAAACATGCACGATGGCATGGCAGATCAAAAGTTTAACTAGCCTATTTGATGGCCCAAAGAGAATAAGTGTTTTGGAGCTATCAACACAACAATGTATTCTGCTTAATAAACCGGCTTATGACTGATGGCGGGTTGAAGCCTCCGGGTCTTCCTGCACCTCTTCTTCATCTTCATCTCCTTGCTTATCCATTAGATGGAAGTCAGGCGTAGCCCAGTTGATACCGGTCAACACTCTAAACACAGCTTCATCATCAATAATATTGGATGGATCAATGTCAGGAGCGAAGGTGTGCTTACGAATCGGCGGGATGAGAACTTTTGGCTCATGAACCGGCGCGCTTACTCTCTTGTTGTCAGCATCATAAGCCACCTGGTATGTGGATAGATTGGTTTCGTCAGCCAGCTTGCTTGCTAAGGGACGCATGGCTCTTGCTATCTCTGCAAAATCGTCAGCACTGAAGGAAGATCCATCTTCTTTAACACTGGGGCAGCCGTTGGCCAAATCTTTCGGGTCAAGATCGGCTTGCCATGCCTTTGCCCAGCTTAAGGCAGTTAAAGCGCCGACTCTGGTAGCTCCCCATTTTAAATCATCAATCCTTTTGGGCAGCACGGATAACTGCTTCAGTGTATCTTTGATAAGTGTTGAGGGAGTTTTCTTGTGCAGCGTAGCAGTAATGGTTCGTTGGGCACCAGTATATAACTGTTCTACAAGAGTGTAGACAGCCTTAAGCCGGGCGCGCATGTCTGAGCCCAACTTCACGCTCCGTGAACCTATATCAGTAAAATTATGAGTAAGCCGACAGATATTGACAATATGATTCTTGAGGTACAAGGGAGACATGTTTTTCTACTTACCAAAGATGGCTGATGACATGATATTAATCTGCTACTTTAAGCCGGATAACTCTTCAGTCACCGGCTTAAGTGCCGCTTCAGCATCATCTGCTCTCTTCAATAGAGCCGCCTTCTCAGTTTCCCAGCCATGTTTTTTAGCATTGAAATTTTGCTTCAGCTGTTCAATATTCTCCAAAGCAGTTTTTAATTCTGTTTTGGCCTTGGATATCTCGGCTTGTTGAGTTTTCACATTGGCCTTCAGATCATTCAGCCGTGCATCTTTTTCGGTCAGTTCAACCTGTGATGTATGCAAACATGGAAGGTGTTATGATCATGATGATTTGTGAAGTCCCAAGCACACACTACAAAAAATTACACTTTCGTGGTGATACGTGTTTGTCACAGTAAGTCACGTTTTCTGTCATGCATGTTCATCCATGACGCTTTTATGAGAGAATCAAGATAGTCATACCTCTGCTATCGTAGAAGTGTTCCATGACATTACCAAAATGATCATCACAGAAGTGTTCACTTCCATGACGATAAATGCCGCGTCGTGGAAGTGCTTTCGTTAAGGGTGACCGACACGTGGCATCCACTGTAACGGGTCCCCGTTAAGCTATCGGGTCCGGTTTTGGATCCTATAACCCACTAACAGCCACGACCAATGACGATTTTCCATGTGTTAAATTCTCATTGGCCGACGGAACCACGTGTCGACTCCGCGTTGGCACAGGTGTCACTCATCCAATGGGCGAGATGCGCCTATGATATGTCGACATGTGGACCGGCCCAACAGTGGCCCATTCAGGTTAAAAGGCCGGGCCTATCAAAATAAGCGGGCCGGCCCATTACCGGTCTACTTGAGTTAGGCCCATTTACAAGCACGGCCCATACAAGTTACACAGAATCGGCCCATCAAAGGCTCATTCTACATTTGACAATTTCCAGCCCATCGTCAGTTTTAGCCCGTTAACGGCCCGCTACGTCTTTGGGCCCAATTGCGGCCTGTGCTTCTTTCAGTCTCCTAGCGGCCCATCATGAACATCTTTCAGCCTTTTCTCGGCCCATTCTGCAGTTGGGCCAATTCTATCCCGCTGTGACTTTAGGCCTGTGATCGGCCCATTCGGTAAATGGGCCAACTCCTTGCCCATTTTGTCTCTCAGCCTGTTAATAGCCCGCACAACATTTGGGCCTTTGACTTTAGGTCCATTAGGGGCCCACGTTCCGCAGGGCATCATTTCAACCCAGCGCGACTTTCGGCCTGTTAAAAGCCTAGTTTGCAAATTGGGTCTCCTCTTCCCCATAACACTTTCGCCCTCTTATTAGCCCGTAAAGTAAAAGGGCCGAGACAAAATTCACATCTATTTTGGCCTGCTAGAGGCCCGCGGGCCATTTCCATTTATACGGCCCTATCGAGCTTTTGGCCTGTTAACGGCTTGCTAAGAGCCCTTGTTATAGTGGGCCACATCATTTGGGATCCACTTAATATTATTTTGACCAACCCAATTAAGGCCCGCTTTGACTACACATGTTTCTTCGTCTGTATGGTGTCCAGGAAATGTTTGGGCATGTGGACCCCCGTTTCAACGATATAGCACATTCAAGAATTATCCTAGTCTATACTATTGCCTCTAAAAACATACACTATACAATAAAAAGACTAAGGCATAGAAACGTAGAATAATCCTACACTATACAATAAATAAATTACAGCCAAATATACCCACTGGGCATTATAGTTCGGCACCAGTGATAATAAAGCATACACAAACAACAAATTACATACACTGGACAAATAAAGCTCATACACCATGGACACGCATCAACAGAACTTACCATTTGAACTATAATCTCTTCAAAAAATAGGATTGGCCGGACTCAGATAGCACAAATTTCAGTCTGCAAAATCTCCAATTCCTTCGTGGTTACCTCAGTGTCTTGTTTCATTTTTTTGACTCCTGCATCTAATACCTGCATGTCCAGTCTCAACTTGTTGATTGTACATTGAGAATCATCTACACGTTGTCTTGCCACCTGTACGTAGTTGATACTTGAGAACATCAGCACATTCCAATTCCAATCCATAATCATTCGGTAACGGCCATGCCGCACTGCTCGCAGATCTTTGTGTTGACGTCACTTCATCCTGAAATGTTTCTGTAAGTACACATGACTAGGGCAAAAATATAGTTACAACAGTGAAGCAAGCAAGACAGACTATTTTCTACTCCCTCCGTTCCTAAATATAAGTCTTTTTAGACATTTCAAATAGAAAACAACATACGGATGTATGTAGACATATTTGAGAGTGTAGGTTCACTCATTTTGCTCCATATGTAGTCACTTATTGAAATCTCTAGAAAGACTTATATTTAAGAACGGAGGGAGTACATGGCAAAACAGGAATAACAATAATGTTACACGTCATGAAGCATAAGCAGGTGATATTTTAAAAATTAAAAAATGGTAGTCTGTGCAGCCTGCATACAGAAATCTCTCTTAGCTCACCAGAGGAGCATGATGTTGGGGCCAAATCGAAAACACAGACACGTTACAAATTTAGACAACACGTTGCGTATAAGTAAGCAAGCAGTTGGCCATTCTGTAGCTCAATTAAAGTCTTAGGGAGCATAATGAACAACAGAGGGATTCATACAAACCTACTACAGCAAGCAAAGCTACGCAATCATTAGCCTAGTATAAACTAGATTGTGAGCCTCATGCAGTAATAGTTGGTTAACAGACTTCAAAGCTTCAGGCACACTTCGCTATAGTAATTAAATGGTAAGGCCTTTAATTATGTCAACTAATAGTTATACAAGTACCCAACATTAGGCATCATTGTTTGGGCATCTCATTAACTGAGGACAAATAAAGCAATTGAGAAGAGCAAATTAACTATGCCTGAAACAAACAAGGAATTGAACTATTGAGTTGGATACAGTGACTTACCTTAACTGGTTGAACAGGCTCAGCGCTGCTCCTACTTCTCTTGCAAGGCTCCTTCCTAACATCTTGTACTTGGAAATCCTCAATCTTATCTTCATTGCACCCCCTTTGCAAGGTGACACAAACTAGTTACTCGTCTCCTTGGAAGATAAATATGCATACTTTCTAGTCTGTGAACAACACAAAAGGATGAGATTATAACAAAACAACACCACATAATGAAACATGCCACATCTCTTGCACTTGCACACAATGAAATGAGCATTTACTGTGCACTATGTAAAAACTAGGCATACCATCGAATTGGATCTCCAGGTACTCTTGGAGAGCCTACTTTAGTGTACAGCCAAACCTTTATGTCACCTATGAGTTAGACAAGCCCCCACTACAACATCCCTTAGTGTTTAAATCGTTGACAAGCTCTGTTAGAGTGTTAGGTCAAGAACAACTAGTAATCAAAGCAAATAGTTCTGGTATGGCTGGCTGATGCAAACAAGCAATTGAATACATGTATCAAGAAAAGAAGCAAAGAAGGAGGCTTAAAGACCATCACTTGACTGACCAGATTTAAGGGGCATTTAAACATCATGTGCAACGTATGAACTAACATAAACATTGCATATTCCAGATTCTACAATGGAATGCACATTTATTAGGTTATGCCATGTATGATGATGCCTAAATGTACACTATAGCAGGCATGAGTGATTCATTATTGCACGCAGAATTGAATTGCAGGTTAAAGGCCAGTTCTATTCCGCCTTTTCAGAGCTTATTGTCAAAATAAGCCATAAAAGATGTAAAGAAGTCATTTTTGAGTTATGGGCTTGGGCTTAACTTATTACGCTTTGGAGGGGGGTGTTTCGGGTAGAAGCTCACTAAAAATTGAAGGGAAGGGGAATAGTGAAATGACTCTGTTGTCTGCCTATATTACACTCAAAATGCAATTGCCCTGCCCGCTTGCATCTCCTCTCCCCTTTCCCTCTAACTCGATCCCCTGCCTGCAGCGCTAGGGTTCCTCTAGCGAGCCGTCGCCACTGGTCCCATCTGGCCTGGTCCTCGACGATGCTCTGTCCAGCTAGGCTACATGGCCGGCGGGTAGGGCCAAATCTCCCCGGCTACTCCTCCGTCTGGAGCCGTCCCTCATTCGCATGGTCTCCAGTAGCTGCTCCACGGTGGTCCGTCCAACGCACTACTCGGGCGGGAGCCGCACAACTATGGCTGATGCCTCACTGCGGCAAAAGGCACCTTATTCCCCCTCCCCTCCTCCCAGGCCGTGGCCTTGAGGTGCTGTTGAAGGATGAGCTCATCCAACAAGGTGAGGATCTCCTCTGACTTTTTGCCAAATTTTCATTCTGATCCACTATACGATGAATTGCTATGAGCTGCTTCTGCTGCTGCTATATGATTCATTGCTATGAGCTGCTCCTACTGCTGCTAAATGATGAATCGCTATGAGCTGTTGCTGCTATATGATGAATTGCTATGAGCTGCTTGTCGGTGTGGAACGACACCTATGGGATCACAAGAAAATCCCTACTACGGTTGCCGGGGCGCGGGGTTGCGAGAAGAGCAGGGCTAGTAGACAACACAAGGATCGTTTACCCAGGTTCGGGCCGCGAGGATGCGTAAAACCCTAGTCCTGCTTTGGTGGGTGTATTTCAGAGAGTTCTTGAGCTCTCGAACTAGGTGTGGTGAGTGCGTGGTTCGAAAGAGCCGAATCCTTCTCCAGTATGCCATGGGCCTCCTTTTATAGTCGGAAGGGGCTGCCACAGTGGCACACAGGAGGTGGAAAGGCGTACAGTGCCCTCAGCTTATCGCTCGTATTACAGGACAAGACGCATTTAATGCGTAGCTTAGGTGTCCCCTTGCTTTATCGGGGACGGGGGCGAGGCCCGTCCCGTCCGTCGCCGCTCCTCCTTGTTTCAACACGCGCCTTGGCCAGCGATGCGTGCGGCACCATATAGGCAGGCAGGCAGCTGAGGTGGCGCGGTGGTGGAGCCTTCACGAAGATCTGTGTGCCGCCACGCAGGCGCTCGATGAGTTGGCCTAGGGGCTGCATGTTGCCACGCAGGTGCCCGCCCAGCTGGTTGGGCTAGCAGCTTCATGTGAACGGCGGTGGAAGCTTGGTTGGCGTGGGCCTGGCGGTGGCCCCGCTGGCGTCCTTGGTTAGGGCCTTGCCGGGTGGCCCGGCAAGGGTCTTGCCATGTGGCCCAGCAAGGGTCTTGCCGTGGCGCGCTGTCGTCCCCGGCAAGGGCCTTGCCGGGGGTCTGGTGGCTCTATCGGCAAGGATATTGCCGGGTGGCTCGACAGGGGTCTTGCCGTGTGGCCCGGCAAGGGTCTTGCCGTGGCGCCCTGTCGTCCCCAGCAAGGGCCTTGCCGGGGGTCTGGTGGCCTTCCTCGGCAAGGATCTTGCCGAGGACCGTCGTCTTCTAATCCTAATCTGATCTTGAATATGTCTTCACAAAGATCTCCATGCCACCACGAGGTGCCTCCCGAGCCCTGGCCAACGTGATGTTGGAGACCGTGGGCTCAAGGGTGGCCCGCGCTGTTGGTGCGGGGCGAGCTGTCCCGGCAAGGATCTTGCCGGGGCTGTCGAGGCTGCCCCGGCAAGGGTCTTGCCGGGGGAACCTGCTTCGTCCCTCTGCTCTTTGTGGTCTTGGCCTTGGCGTTGCTCTTATTATCTTGGGCTTTGGTCTTACCTTGGCTCACCTCCCCTGCTCTGCTTGGTGTGACCGTAGGCGCGGCTCCGACTGCCCGTGCACAGGTATAGGGGTACAAAAACGCACCCCTCTTTTTGTACACCGACAGGAGCCCCCGGGCCTGGGCCACACATAAGCGCGACACGTTGTTGGGCCAGGCCCAAAACGGTGCGCGGGCAGGCGGGGTGGTTTTTACCGCGGTAAGACTTCGCGCGCGGTGCTTCCCACGACCCGTGCACGTGGCGCGGCGTGGAGGGGTGTGCGTGACGTGGGCGGCATGCGTGGGGCGGTTCCCGCATGCATGCGTCATATCATAGTAAAGAGGTGGCTCGCGCCTTCCCCATAAAAAGAGGGAGGCATGGAGGCGCGGCTCATTTACCGCGCGGGCCTGGGTCGCGGTCTTCAAGGCGTCCACACCCCATGATCATGGGGTGGGGAGAGGTCGCCTCACCTATCCCCTCGATTCTGCACGTTCGCCAGGCGTCCTTCATGCACTTGGGGTGGCAAGCGGTGGAGGCGGGAAACCGGGCCGTCGCTGGTTGGGGCAGCGGGTCGGTCCCGATTCCCTGCGCCTCTGGTGGCTGGATTGGCCGAGCGGGGTGGCCGAGCCCTGACCCCGCTCCCTTATAAGGAGGGGGAAGGGGAGATGGCGTCCCGCATTCTTCTGTCATCTATCTCCTCTCGCTTCTGCTTCTTCCTTTCACTCGCCATGGAGAAAGGGAATCCTGGTCCTTCGACGGTGGTGGCGAGGGTCGCCGCTCGACAGCACGTCCCTCCTCCTCCTGAGCCCGCGGTGGTGGAGCCGGCCGCGAGGGGAAGGGGGAGGGGGCGAGGCCGTGGGCCAGGCCGGGGCAGAGGTCGCAGTGCTCGGGGAAGAGGAGGACGGGGCGGCGCGCCGGCTTCGCCCCCGCCAATGATGCCTTTTCCGATGGAAGGCCGTGTCGGAGATCAGCCCCGCCAGTTCTTCATCAGGCTGCGCTGGCCTCCGCGTCACCGTCTTCGTCTTCCCGTCCCGTTTGCTCGGGAGATGGAGCGTGACCCGCCCCAATCCCACAGACTGCACATGAGGGGCTGTGGGAATGGGGGCACGCGGGTCGACGTCGACTTCCCGGCTCCTCGGGTCATGTACCTCCGTCGCGGATGGAAGACGTTCGCTCGCATCCACAGCCGGACGGCGGGGCTCGTCCTCTACTTCAAATTAATGGAGGACGGCCTGCTCTCCGTCAAGGTCTTCGGAGAGTTTGGAACTTGCCTGAAGTGCTGCCTGGAGGGCTCCTCCGATGGAGATTCTGACGATGGAAGCTCTTCCTCGAGCGAAAGTGATGAGCAGGATAGCGGGGCAGATGATGGGGACGAGTCCGACTAGGCGTCGGACGCCCCGCGCCTGGGCGGGTGCGGCAGCAGCAACATCTGCACCTGGCCGCTCCTCCGGCAGAGGTTTGCCGGGGGTGGGACCAGCTCCTTGAACTTCTCGGGGCCGTCTCCTTGGGCGGCTGGCGTCGGGAGGCTGCGGAAGAGGAAGAGGGCGGGCGGCAAGGCCGTCAACTCGGAGTACGCAGGCACCGACGCCTTCATCGCATATTGCCGGTCCTGCCGCCTCGTCTTCCAGCTCCTTTCCCGGCACCGTCATCACCGGCCCACCCGCGGGCAGCCACCGAGGTGTTCTCTTGGTGCTTTCTGCTGCTCGTAGCTCGCCTAGGCGCCCCTTTTGCCCTCTCGCCTCCTTGACCTGCTCCTGAGGAGAGGGACAAGAAAGGGATTACGAGCATCTTATCTCTTTTGTAAGCCTGCGGGCCTTTGTTAAATTTAGAACTTGTAATCCCCTTGCTCATGTTTTTCATTCCGTACGAACTGAACCTGTATGGGATGTTTTTAATGAAAAAGGGATGCTTGCCGGGTTTTTCGTTCGTGGGTAAATCCCGCGACAAGGAAGGAATCCTTGTTATTGTTTAAGATAAACGTTTTTCGCCTGGCAACAGGCGTTGCCGTCCCCCACTCCACTCGACCGTTCTCGCGCTCTTGGCGGAGGCAGGGATGAAGTGGGCTTTAGGATCCTTGTTCTACCTCCTTGCCGCCGCGGCTACAACCAAATCCGGACCCAGGAAATAAGCCTTAGGTATAGGAAAAAGGGGAGCACGACAGCCTAGAGATAAAAAATGAGGTTTCACATGCCTCAGTCCTGTTCCAAAATGCATGACAGATGATAAAAGACTTATCTGGATCTGCAGCCCCCGGCAATCTCATCTTGCCGCGGTTGGATCCTTGTGCTTGTAGCCCCCGGCAACTCTGGTTTGCCGGGGTCGGGACGTCGGTCCATTTTCTTTCTTCCAAGTAGCTCGGCAGAAGTGCTCATGTGCCATGCGAACCAAAAGAGGACATAAGAGAAAAGAATAGACGCGCACTCAACCTCTAACCTAGGGGTTAGTCGCTGCTGAGCACTATCAACCCTAACCAAGGAAGAGACTCGACCTAGCATGCATGCTATGACTTAGGGCGCCAGCGCTTCATTTATTTATGCTCAGGGTCTGCGCTTGGCTTTGTACAAAGGGTCACATGCCTTGCCGGCAAAGCCTGTACAAAAGGTGGCTTTCCGGGAGGCCCGGCAAGCCGCGCCTTACGGGTAAAACTTGCGAAGATGCTCGATGTTCCAGGAGTTGCTCACTGGGACAGCATCTTCGGTCTCCAAGCGGACTGCGCCGGGCCTGGTGACTCGCATTACCCGATAAGGGCCTTCCCACTTTGGCGTCAACTTGTTGGAATTCTTGGCCGACTAAACGCGCCGAAGAACAAGGTCGCCTTCCTCAAGGCTTCGGGCATGAACCTTGCGGCTATGGTAGCGGCGCAAGGCTTGCTGGTAGCATGCTGCTCTCACAGCCGCCCGAAGACGATCTTCCTCCAGGAGCGTCGCGTCATCTTGGCGCAACTGCTCTTGCTCAAGCTCATCATAAGCGAGCACTCGAGGTGACCCGTATATGAGTTCTGTGGGGAGAACTGCTTCTGCCCCGTATACCAGGGCAAAAGGTGTCTGGCTGGTGGCTTGATTTGGCGTCGTCCTAATCGACCAAAGAACCGCCGGCAACTCATCAATCCAACGCCTTCCACTCTTGCACAGCTTGTCAAAGGTCTTCGTTCTCAGGCCTCGCCACACTTTAGCATTTGCCCTCTCCACTTGGCCGTTGCTCCGTGGGTGTGCCACAGAAGCAAAACAGACATTGCTACCGAGGTCTTGAATGTACTGCATCAAGGTGTGGCTTGTGAACTGCGTGCCGTTGTCGGTGATGACTCTTTTTGGCACACCAAAATGGCAGACCAGTCCCTTGAAGAACTTGACGGCTGACTGAGCAGTCACCTTTCTCACTGCTTCCACTTCCGGCCACTTTCTGAACTTGTCGATTGCAACGTACAAGTACTCAAAGCCCCCGACAGCGCAGGGGAAAGGGCCCAGTATATCGAGCCCTAGACCGAGAATGGCCAGGAGAGAGGGATTGTTTGAAGGGCTTGAGATGGTTGATGAAGCTTCTTTGAATGGAACTGACACGCTTCACACATGGTTACTAGTGCCGTCGCATCCTGGAGGGCGGTGGGCCAGAAGAAACCTTGCCGGAACGCCTTTCCGGCAAGGGCCCTCGACCCTACGTGGGAGCCACATATGCCTCCATGTATCTCCGCCAATAGCTCCAGTCCTTCCTCCCGGGGGATGCACTTTAGTTTCACACCGTTCAGCCTTCTCCTGTACAGGACGTCATCGACGAACTGGTACAGGGCGGACCGACGGGCTACTTTCTCTGCTTCTTCCTGCTCCTCAGGAAGCTCCCCTGTTTGGAGGAATTGGACGGTATGCTGCGCCCATGCCGGAGCCTGGGGCTCGACGGCAAGGACCAAAGGCATCTCTTCCGCCATGGGAGCGGCTGTCTCTACGGCCATGGCTTGTCGCCCTGCCGGAGCCAGTCACTCTTGGGTAGGCCCAGCGTCCGCGGCAGCACCCTTACCGGCGGCCCCAGGGGGCTCGCTAGGAAAGTACTTGTCGGGACCTGACTTCCTCCGCTTGTTCTGCCCCGTTGATGGCTTGATGGATGGTTGAGTTAACCGGAGCAAAAAGGTACCTGGTTCCACAGGTAGCTTGAATGCAGCACACTTTGACAGGTAATCAGCGATGTCGTTCTCCATTCGAGGGATGTGCTCCGCTTGGATACCATCAAAGCATTCCTCCAGCTTCCTCACCTCATCTACGTAGGCCTCCATCAATGGGCTCTGGTAATCCTTGTTGACCTGCCTAACAACAAGCTGGGAGTCACCCCTGACGATGAGCTTCTTAACCCCGAGGTCTGTCGCGATCCTGAGACCGGTGAGCAATCCCTCGTACTCAGCAGTGTTGTTGGTGGACATCTCCCTGGGGAAGTGCATCTGGATCACGTACTTGAGGTGCTCTCCGGTGGGCGCGACGAGCAGCACACCGGCACCGGCGCCTTGCAGCGAGAAATCCCGATCAAAGTACATGATACAGTCGCGGTCTGCTCCCTTGCCGGGGAGAGTGGTCTCCTGGATTTCTTCGTCAGGCGTTGAGGTCCATTCTGCAATGAACTCCGCCAAGACTCTGCTCTGGATTGTAGAGGTACTTTCAAACTTCAAACCGAAACTTGATAGCTCCAAGGCCCATTCCACAATCCTTCCGGTTGCATCTGGGTTATGCAGTATCCATTGCAACAGGAGGCGGGTGACGACAGTGATCTCGTGGGCTTGGAAGTAATGACGCAGCTTCCTTGAGGCCATAAGGAGGCCGAAGAGCAATTTTTGCACACCGGAATACCTCGACCTAGCCCCCTGCAAGAGGGAGCTGACAAAGTAAACCGGGTGCTGCATCATCTTCTTCTTCTGCACCACCTCACTCGACTGCGCGAGCACTGCCTTGGTGGCATCACACTCTGTCGGGGGCCGCGCCTTGTCGGCACCAGGCCCTGCCGGGAGAATTTTTGGCTTGCCATCCGCTAGTTCTGCCGCCGTCACTGCCTCCTTGTCGACCTCCCTCTGTGCCACCAGTGCGACGCTGACCACTTGATTTGTCGCCGCCAGATATAGCACCAACGATTCTTGTGGTTTAGGCGCAACCAGTATTGGCGTGGAGGAAAGGTATTTCTTCAGATCCTGCAATGCTGCCTCGGCTTCTGGGGTCCATTCCATTGGGTCTGTCTTCTTCAAGATTTTGAAGAAAGGAAGGGCGCGCTCGGCGGACTTGGAGATGAATCGGCTCATGGCGGCAACGCAGCCGGTGAGCCGACACACATCCTTGATCCGCTTGGGCGCCTCAATCTGCTCAATAGCCTTGATTTTGTCTGGGTTTGCCTCGATTCCGCGCTGTGACACAAAGAACCCGAGAAGCTTGCCGGATGGAACGCCGAAGACACACTTCTCAGGGTTCAGCTTGAGGTTGATCTTGCGAAGGTTGGCAAATGTCTCTTCCAGATCTTACACAAGAGTTGGCCCGTCCTTGGTTTTGACCACTATGTCATCCATGTAAGCCTCCATATTTCTATGGAGCTGAGGCTCAAAACCAATTTGGACTGCTCTTGCAAATGTTGAGCCAGTGCTCTTCAACCCGAAAGGCATCCGTAAAAAGCAATACGTACCACATGGGGTGATGAACGATGTCTTTTCTTCATCATCTGTTGTCATGAAGATCTGGTGGTAGCCCGAGTAGGCGTCGAGGAATGATAACACATCACACCCGGCCGTGGAGTCAACAATCTGGTCGATGCGCGACAATGGAAAGGGAACCTTAGGACAAGCCTTATTGATATCTGTGTAATCACCTCCACTTCCCATTCGCCTTGCGCACCACTACCGGATTGGCCAACCACGTCGGGTGGAGCACTCCCCTCACCAAACCTACCGCTTCCAACTTCCTGATCTCCTCCATGATGAACTCCTGCCTCTCCAGAGCCTGCTTTCTGACCTTCTGCTTGACGGGCCGCGCATGAGGGCAGACAGCTAGGTGGTGCTCAATCACCTCCCTGGGAACACCTGGGATGTCGGATGCTTGCCACGCAAACACGTTGACATTCGCCCGCAGGAAGGTGACGAGCGCGCCTTCCTATTTGCTGTTGAGGGTGGAGCCTATGGTGAAGTCCCCTCCCGTGCCATCCTCCCTGACGGGCACCTTCTTGGTTTGTGGCGGCTCGGCTCTGGATCTCTTGCTCTTGTCGGTAGAGCTCTCTGGCACGTCCTCGACGGTAGCACAACACTCCGAGGAGGTGCGCTTGCCGGAGTGGGTGCGAGAGGTCTTGCCGGGCTTCTTCTTCCCTCCCGGGCCTTCAGCGGCAGGAGCAGGTGCCTTGACGGCAGCTACTGCAACTGCTTCCCGGTAGAGTTGGTCAGCGCAGATCAGCACGTCCTTCTTGTTGGAGGGGACGGAGATGATGGTCAACGGCCCGGGCATCTTTAGCATGTTGTAGGCGTAGTGCGACGCCACCATGAACTTGGCTAGTGCCGGGCGGCCGAGGATCCCGTTGTAGGGCAAGGGGATCTCGGCCACGTCGAAGATGATCCTCTCCGTCCTGTAGTTCAACTCTCCCCCAAACGTCACGGGCAGTGTGACCTTCCCCTTCGGCTGGCTCCTCCCCGGATTGACCCCTTGAAACGTGCCCGTTTCCTCGAGGTCTGCATCAGGGATTTGCAATCTTTTGATCACGACAGGCGAGATCAGGTTCAGGTTGGCCCCGCCGTCAACCAACATCTTGTTCACCCTGAGGTTGCGTATCGTTGGTGAAATCAACAGTGGCAAACATCCGACCGCGGTAGTGCGGTCAGGGTGGTCCTCGGCGTCGAAGATGAGGGGCGTGCTGGACCACTTCAGCGGCTTCTGAGCGTCGAACGATGGCTCCGCCGCTGTAATCTCACGCGCCCACTGCTGGAGCTGGCGGTGAGAGGTATGCAGCGAGGCGCCGCCATCGACGCACATGGCCTCCGTAGCCTTCTGGAACCCTTGCCCACCAGACTCGTCGTCCTCGTCGTGGTCATCGTCTTCTTGTTTCTTGTCACGGCCCCGGGCGGGCCTCTCTTGTTGGTTGTCCTTGCCGGGGCGGTTTCCTTGGCCGCCACACTTCTTGCCGGATCCCTCAGCACCCTCCTGGTCCTTCTCCTTGTCCCGCCTCTCGTACTCAGGTTTTTGCTTCTCAGCAAGCAGCTCGACTTGTCGGCAGTTCTGGAGGTCGTGGCCCTTGGTGCACTGGATCTTGCAGTATTGCTTGCCGGAGCTTCCTGGCTTGTCGGTAGCCGCCAAGGCCCTGCAGGCGGCACACCCGGCAATCTCCTTGCCGGGGGAGTATGCCTTGACCTTCTTGCCAGCACCGGTATCGTCAGATCCCTGAACGGCAAGCACGGCCTTGCCTTTGCGTTTCCTGTTGCGACGCCGGCCCTTCTTCGTCGGCGTGGCAGCATCTTCATCGGTAGAGTCGGTTTCCGCGCCAGCGTCTTCGCCGGGGTACTTCCTCCCCTCTTTAGCTCGGGTGCATCTATCGGCCAGAACGTAGAGCTCGGCCACATCCTTAATCTTGGTCATCGCCAGCTCCTCGCGCATCTTGCGATTGCGCACGTTCTGGTGGAACGCGCTAATCACAGCGGCGGGATGAACGTCTGGGATGTTGTACTGCACCCGGCTGAATCTCTCGATGTACTTGCGCAGGGTCTCCCCTTCCTTCTGGGGAATGATATGCAGATCACTGGCCTGGCCATGAGCTTGGTGGCCTCCTGTGAAGGCGCCAACGAACTCATGGCACATATCCGACCAAGAAGAAATGGAATCCGCCGGCAAGTGCATCAACCAAGACATCACATTGGGCTTGAGCGCCAGCGGGAAATAGTTGGCAAGCACCTTGTCGTCGCGAGCCCCAGCAGCCTGCATCGCGATGGTGTAGATGCTGAGGAACTCAGACGGATGGGTCTTGCCAGTGTACTTCTCGCCGACGTCGAAATTGAACGTGCGGTGGGATGGCCACTGGAACTGCCGCAGCTCACGGGTAAAGGCCGGGCAGCCCTCGTAAGGTAGGCCGCCGGAGCCCCCCGGTGCCGGGTGGTCCATAGCAGGTCTCGCCCGCATGTCCGACTGGCAGCGCGTTTCGCGCCGACGTTCGACGGTAGTTCGAGCGTCTTCGTGAGCTCGTTCCCGAAGGACCTGGCGCTGGTTGCGGAGGGTCCGCAGGTGGGACGACGCTATGGAGATGTTAGCACAAGCATCGTCACGATGGGCCGACGCTCGCAGCGGCTGGTGAGGAGGAGGAGAGTGCACCGTGGCCGCAACTCCCCCGGTCCTCCCAGCGCTAGCATACGGTGGCTCGGTGGAGCGCCGACCCGAGGGTCCCGCCGGTCGCGGATCGTCTTTGTTGGCGACGGCGACGAGGCTCCGGATGGTGGCCCTCCATTCGTCAAGCTTCTCCCCAGCAGGAGGGAAGTCGAGGAGCAGCTGCGCGCGCGCTAAAGCTTCGCCGGTGTGGGTGGCGGCGACAGCTGCGTGGATCGCGACACGCTTCGACTTCTAACTACGTTAGAAGGAGCTCTATTACGACCCAGCGGCTGCGTGCCATTTTCGCCAGCGCTTCGGCGGGCGTGCTGAACCCCTTCATCCTGCGGACAACGCACGGGGCTCTTCCCACGGCGGTGCCCAGCGTCACCAATGCGGTGACGCTGCTCGACGCGCACACCATGGGAAGAGCGTGTAGTGGTCGCCGGTGTGGGCATCCCGAAGGTCTCCGCACCGCCCGGAGGTGGCACAACGACACCCCTGGAGGGCCCCGCGCCGCCTGCGGGGGGCTCAGCGCTATCTTTGGATCCGGCGACGGGTAGCCAGTCGTCTGGTGCACGAACGATGCCACTCGCTAGGCTCTGACTACCAGGGCGATGCTGGTGCTCGTGGACCGCGGCCCGGGTCCTGTCTGCGACCGGTCCACCGTCCGCCCACACCTGCGCGGGCCGTTCGGCCCCCAACGAGCCGACCGCCGTGGCCGTCTTCTTCTTAGGAGCTATGGCGACGAAGAACTGCTAGGCTAACTACTAGACCAGATTCTCACAATTGCTCCCCCTACCTGGCACACCAAAGATGTCGGTGTGGAACGACACCTATGGGATCACAAGAATCCCCACTACGGTTGCCGGGGCGCGGGGTTGCAAGAAGAGCAGGGCTAGTAGACAGCACAAGGATCGTTTACCCAGGTTCGGGCCGCGAGGATGCGTAAAACCCTAGTCCTGCTTTGGTGGGTGTATTTCAGAGAGTTCTTGAGCTCTCGAATTAGCTGTTGTGAGTGCGTGGTTCAAAAGAGCCGAATCCTTCTCCAGTATGCCATGGGCCTCCTTTTATAGTCGGAAGGGGCTGCCACAGTGGCACATAGGAGGTGGAAAGGCGTACAGTGCCCTGAGTTTATCGCTCGTATTACAGGACAAGACGCACATAGGTGGCTCGACAGGGGTCTTGCCGTGTGGCCCGGCAAGGGTCTTGCCGTGGCGCCCTGTCGTCCCCAGCAAGGGACTTGCCGGGGGTCTGGTGGCCTTCCTCGGCAAGGATCTTGCCGAGGACCGTCGTCTTCTAATCCTAATCTGATCTTGAATATGTCTTCACAAAGATCTCCATGCCACCACGAGGTGCCTCCCGAGCCCTGGCCAACGTGATGTTGGAGACCGTGGGCTCAAGGGTGGCCCGCGCTGTTGGGTCGGGGCGAGCTGTCCCGGCAAGGATCTTGCCGGGGCTGTCGAGGCTGCCCCGGCAAGGGTCTTGCCAGGGGAACCTGCTTCGTCCCTCTGCTCTTTGTGGTCTTGGCCTTGGCGTTGCTCTTATTATCTTGGGCTTTGGTCTTACCTTGGCTCACCTCCCCTGCTCTGCTTGGTGTGACCGTAGGCGCGGCTCCGACTGCCCGTGCACAGGTATAGGGGTACAAAAACGCACCCCTCTTTTTGTACACCGACACTACTGCTGCTATATGATGAGTTGCTATAAGCTGCTCCTGCTGCTGCTATATGATGAATTGCTATGAGCTGCTTCTGCTGCTGCTATATGATGGATTGCTATGAGCTGCT
The DNA here is from genome assembly GCF_018294505.1 of Triticum aestivum. Classification (NCBI taxonomy): domain Eukaryota; kingdom Viridiplantae; phylum Streptophyta; class Magnoliopsida; order Poales; family Poaceae; genus Triticum; species Triticum aestivum. Next base: position 70,055,351 of record NC_057802.1, read on the forward strand.
CCTGCTGCTATATGATAAATTGCTATGAGCTGCTGCTGGTATGTGATGAATTGCACACTGCTGATGCTGCTGTATGATGAGTTGCTATGAGTTGCTGCTGCTGCTATATGATGCTTTCAGGTGGCTGCTATATGATAATAACCAGCCACTTGGACCATCAAATTTCAATAAACAATTGTTCTCATTTAAATGTGGATCATGCATTCTTCATTTAAATTAGGCAAGGGGATCTCTATGGAAGACATTGACCAAAGTAGATTGTGCCAAGTAGATGGTATATTTGTATTTGCATTTTGAACAAATAGTGATGGTCTATTTTCCTATCATATTAATTACTGCAGTGGGTTCAATTTGTGATGTTTGCAAGTCAAATTAATTTTCATATGGGCAGAAAAATGACAAAATATAGTGCAATCTAGACTTTTCACTGATCATACCAAAGATAAGCTGAAAAGGAAGGCAATGAAAAGAACTGGTTGGCTTATTACCTGGAGCTTATATTCACATGTGCTTATTTTCTTAGGATAACTCGTAATAATTGTCCCTAAAAAACTTGGCCAATAGAACTGACATACAAATAACATGTCACGATGATTGCAATGGAGGAGTGACCTACCATAGCACATTGTATAGGCTCACCGCCGCCTCTCCTTTTTTGGCGATGTTCCATGAAATTGCCACATACATCTTGTCCTTTTTCATTGTGTAACCCTATGTGCAAGTTGACACGGCTAATTTCAGACATCTCTACATGATAATACATTGCATATCCCTTGCGCATATTTAAACCACCAATTAACGATTGTGTGCGTAGCATAAACTAGCCATGACTCTGTGTGCTGGACTAGCAGGCACTCTAAGGGAGCCTAATGTAGTGCACTGGAATTCCTACGTGCCACCTACGATTTTGTGTAATGAACTACCTCTGTTCCTAAATATATGTCTTTGTAGAGACTCCAGTATGGACCACATACAGATGTATATTGATGCATTTTTGAGTGTAGATTCACTCATTTTGCTCCGTATGTAGCCTATAGTGGAATCTCTAGAAAGACTTATATTTCGGAACGGAGGTGCGAGGTAGTATCATGTATGACATCTACATATCTAATTTAGCAGCCAGTAGTAGAAATCATTGTCTGCACAAAGGGATTACTGGTCGAAAATCCTAGCAAAGCATGCTGGCAGGCACACAACAATACAAGAGAGAGACAGAGACACACTTACAAGATCATAGCAATGCCTCAGTCCAGGATCTTGGTTGGCCAAGCTCTTAGATCCAGAAGAAACATCGTCCTTGTAGTTTTTGCCAGCTGCATAACAGGTGACATTGACATGTTAGTATATTTGAAGTACATCGGGCAGGTGATGCTGGACGGGTTTAAAGGTGAAGTACCTAGGCCGTGGCGGGTGCTTGGCATCTTGCCAGACGGTGGGAATCAGGTTAGAAACGTCAAGGGTGATGACGATGTGCTGGTTGTCGGGGTCCGGTAAGGAGATCTAGAACTGTCGAGTAGGGTGTTTGTGGAGCGGTTCCGGTAGGGTGGACTACGGTGTGGGCGAAGCGGATCTGTGGCCCTGGACGAGGGCATCGGTGAAGCTGCTCCGGTGGTTGTGTTAAAGATGGTGTTAACAATGCGGATCTACGGTCGTGGACGGGGCGTCAGAAGCTGCTCCGGTAGGTTGGATGAGGGTGCGATGAAGCGGATCTGTGGCCGTGGACTTGTGAGTATAGGCGAAGCTACTCCGGTAGGGTTGATGATGGTGTCGGCGAAGCGGCTCCGGTAGGGTTGAGGAAGGTGTCGGCGAAGAGGAACAGAGGCCGTCGACGGCGGT